>NC_092336.1:411365625-411678750 GCF_046630445.1 Rutidosis leptorrhynchoides
AAACGAGACATATATGTAACGATTATCGTTGTAACGACATTTAACTGTATATACATCATACTGAGATATATTATATATCATAATATCATGATAATATAACAATTTAATATCTCATTTGTTATAATAAACAATGGGTTAACAACATTCAACAAGATCGTTAACCTAAAGGTTTCAAAACAACATTTACATGTAACGACTAACGATGACTTAACGACTCAGTTAAAATGTATATACATGTAGTGTTTTAATATGTATTCATACACTTTTGAAAGACTTCAAGACACTTATCAAAATACTTCTACTTAACAAAAATGCTTACAATTACATCCTCGTTCAGTTTCATCAACAATTCTACTCGTATGCACCCGTATTCGTACTCGTACAATACACAGCTTTTAGATGTATGTACTATTGGTATATACACTCCAATGATCAGCTCTTAGCAGCCCATGTGAGTCACCTAACACATGTGGGAACCATCATTTGGTAACTAGCATGAAATATCTCATAAAATTACAAAAATATGAGTAATCATTCATGACTTATTTACATGAAAACAAAATTACATATCCTTTATATCTAATCCATACACCAACGACCAAAAACACCTACAAACACTTTCATTCTTAAATTTTCTTCATCTAATTGATCTCTCTCAAGTTCTATCTTCAAGTTCTAAGTGTTCTTCATAAATTCCAAAAGTTCTAGTTTCATAAAATCAAGAATACTTTCAAGTTTGCTAGCTCACTTCCAATCTTGTAAGGTGATCATCCAACCTCAAGAAATCTTTGTTTCTTACAGTAGGTTATCATTCTAATACAAGGTAATAATCATATTCAAACTTTGGTTCAATTTCTATAACTATAACAATCTTATTTCAAGTGATGATCTTACTTGAACTTGTTTTCGTGTCATGATTCTGCTTCAAGAACTTCGAGCCATCCAAGGATCCATTGAAGCTAGATCCACTTTTCTCTTTTCCAGTAGGTTTATCCAAGGAACTTAAGGTAGTAATGATGTTCATAACATCATTCGATTCATACATATAAAGCTATCTTATTCGAAGGTTTAAACTTGTAATCACTAGAACATAGTTTAGTTAATTCTAAACTTGTTCGCAAATAAAAGTTAATCCTTCTAACTTGACTTTTAAAATCAACTAAACACATGTTCTATATCTATATGATATGCTAACTTAATGATTTAAAACCTGGAAACACGAAAAACACCGTAAAACCGGATTTACGCCGTCGTAGTAACACCGCGGGCTGTTTTGGGTTAGTTAATTAAAAACTATGATAAACTTTGATTTAAAAGTTGTTATTCTGGGAAAATGATTTTTATTATGAACATGAAACTATATCCAAAAATTATGGTTAAACTCAAAATGGAAGTATGTTTTCTAAAATGGTCATCTAGACGTCGTTCTTTCGACTGAAATGACTACCTTTACAAAAACGACTTGTAACTTATTTTTCCGACTATAAAACTATACTTTTCTGTTTAGATTCATAAAATAGAGTTCAATATGAAACCATAGCAATTTGATTCACTCAAAACGGATTTAAAATGAAGAAGTTATGGGTAAAACAAGATTGGATAATTTTTCTCATTTTAGCTACGTGAAAATTGGTAACAAATCTATTCCAACCATAAATTAATCAACTTGTATTGTATATTATGTAATCTTGAGATACCATAGACACGTATACAATGTTTCGACCTATCATGTCGACACATCTATATATATTTCGGAACAACCATAGACACTCTATATGTGAATGTTGGAGTTAGCTATACAGGGTTGAGGTTGATTCCAAAATATATATAGTTTGAGTTGTGATCAATACTGAGATACGTATACACTGGGTCGTGGATTGATTCAAGATAATATTTATCGATTTATTTCTGTACATCTAACTGTGGACAACTAGTTGTAGGTTACTAACGAGGACAGCTGACTTAATAAACTTAAAACATCAAAATATATTAAAAGTGTTGAAAATATATTTTGAACATACTTTGATATATATGTATATATTGTTATAGGTTCGTGAATCAACCAGTGGCCAAGTCTTACTTCCCGACGAAGTAAAAATCTGTGAAAGTGAGTTATAGTCCCACTTTTAAAATCTAATATTTTTGGGATGAGAATACATGCAGGTTTTATAAATGATTTACAAAATAGACACAAGTACGTGAAACTACATTCTATGGTTGAATTATCGAAATCGAATATGCCCCTTTTTATTAAGTCTGGTAATCTAAGAATTAGGGAACAGACACCCTAATTGACGCGAATCCTAAAGATAGATCTATTGGGCTTAACAAACCCCATCCAAAGTACCGGATGCTTTAGTACTTCGAAATTTATATCATATCCGAAGGGTGTCCCGGAATGATGGGGATATTCTTATATATGCATCTTGTTAATGTCGGTTACCAGGTGTTCACCATATGAATGATTTTTATCTCTATGTATGGGATGTGTATTGAAATATGAAATCTTGTGGTCTATTATTATGATTTGATATATATATAGGTTAAACCTATAACTCACCAACATTTTTGTTGACGTTTTAAGCATGTTTATTCTCAGGTGATTATTAAGAGCTTCCGCTGTCGCATACTTAAATAAGGACGAGATTTGGAGTCCATGCTTGTATGATATTGTGTAAAAACTGCATTCAAGAAACTTATTTTGTTGTAACATATTTGTATTGTAAACCATTATGTAATGGTCGTGTGTAAACAGGATATTTTAGATTATCATTATTTGATAATCTACGTAAAGCTTTTTAAAACCTTTATCTATGAAATAAAGGTTATGGTTTGTTTTAAAAATGAATGCAGTCTTTGAAAAATGTCTCATATAGAGGTCAAAACCTCGCAACGAAATCAATTAATATGGAACGTTTTTAGTCAATAAGAACGGGACATTTCAGTTGGTATCCGAGCGTTGGTCTTAGAGAACCAGAAAATTTGCATTAGTGTGTCTTATCGAGTTTGTTAGGATGCATTAGTGATTCTGGACTTCGACCGTGTTTTCTTTAAAAATGATTGCTTAACATTTTTGTTGGAAACTATATATTTTTTACATATGAATATTATGTGATATATTAATCTCTTAACGTGTTTGATATTATGTGATAGATGTCTACCTCTAGAACAAGTCCCATTGACTCACCTAATAATAATGAAGAGTCAAATGTAAATTGGAATGATTCGTGGACTGATTCACAAGTTCCCGAAGAGGAACCGGAAGAAGAGTCGGAACCGGAAGAAGAATCGGAACCGGACGAAGAATCGGAACCGGAAGAAGAATCGGAACCGGTGGGGGAAATAATAAAACGGTTAAGTAAAAGAGAATCCTCAACCAACCGACCAAGGTTAATTATGGTCAATGGTGTTTCCGCCAAGGAAGCAAAATATTGGGAGGATTACCAATTCTCCGATGAATCGGATTCCGACGAGAATTCCAATGATGTTATAGAAATTACCCCAACTGAATTTAAAAAGGCAAAAGAAAATAATAAGGGAAAGGGCATAAAAATAGAAAAATCTAATTCCAACCCCGATGAACTTTATATGTATCGTCAACCCCCGAAGTTCTTAAGTTGTAACAATGACCCGGGAACCTCTAAACCACCAGGTTTTTCTAAACCAATGTGGACAACGACGGCTCGTATTAGGGGAACATCATATACCCCTAGAAACTTGGCAAAACGAACCAAAACCGAAGAAGAAGAAACGAGCGAGTCGGAATAAGATAGTTGTATTCGTGTGGTGTAATATATGTAATATAGTGTTCTTATGCTTTATGATATATGTAAAAATTGCTTGTATTAATAAGTATTTTTTTATGAATCTAACTCTGGTCTATTTTACAGTTTAAAAACACAAAATGGATAGAAAACCCAATATTTTAAGAGACCTACCCGGAGACATGATTGATGAAATCTTGTCTAGAGTCGGCCAGAATTCCTCGGCACAACTATTTAAGGCGAGATCAGTTTGTAAGACATTCGAAGAACGTTCCAAGAATGTCTTGGTTTATAAGAGACTTTCGTTTGAAAGATGGGGGATATCACATTGGGAAACCCATAAGTTACGATGTGTTTACTTTGACGCATATATTGCGGGGAACCCAAATGCTATTTTACGCAACGGGTTAAGAAATTATTTTGACTCAATATATCCGAATATTGGACTTCGTGATTTAGAAAAAGTGGCTAACATGCAACATAAAGAAGCATGTTATGCTTACGGATTAGTAATGTTTGCTTCTCACCAAAGTGAGAACAAGAACATCGGGCTACAACTATTAAACAAAACGTTTCCACAAGTGACGGAGTCGGTAATTGGGGTAAGAAATGAGGTTTTTAGATTATTACGGGACTGTTGGACATTACGTAACCCTCGTCCCTTTGACGACGCTACAACACGCTGTCTTATCAACGGCCATAACGGTTATGTTGCACAAGACCAAGGATGGGAAGTAGTCCTAGTAAAACCAGAATGCATGACTTGTTTCTGGACGTATGAATTACGTGTCTTTATTGCCTTTGCTGAACGACTTGTGTACTAGCTAGAATTATCTTCACAACTATCTTGTATCAAAGTTATTGTGTGCTATATTTCATGCTTTATGTAAAATAAGCGGTATTGTAAGTTTGTAAAATATTGTATAAAAGTTTGAACGCGAAATATTATTATAATCAGTTTTTCATATAGAATTGTAGTAGTTGAATTGTATATTAGCTACTAAGTATGAACTTAACGGGTAGGTACTACCCGAATTTAAACTTATAAAACGCTAATATGAAGAAAAAGCTTTTATAAATGAGTTCATATTATGCTACGAAATACTATTAACTACTCTTAATATTCTGTATGATTAACTTGTTCCATTTAACTATTTTGAAGGAAATGGCACCGACTACTCGACACACCGTGAATATGAATGAAGAAGAATTCCGTACTTTTCTAGCTTCAAACATAGCCGCAGTACAGGCTGCGCTACATACCAACAATAACCTTGGATCTAGCAGTACAGGAAATCGTGTAGGATGCACCTACAAAGAATTCACTGCCTGCAAACCTTTGGAATTTGATGGAACCGAAGGACCGATCGGATTGAAACGGTGGACCGAGAAGGTCGAATCGGTGTTTGCCATAAGTAAGTGTACTAAAGAGGACAAAGTAAAGTACGCTACGCATACCTTCACAGGTTCTGCGTTAACATGGTGGAATACCTATCTAGAGCAAGTGGGACAAGACGATGCGTACGCACTACCGTGGTCAGCATTCAAGCACTTGATGAACGAGAAGTACCGTCCCAGAACCGAGGTCAATAAGCTCAAGACAGAACTTAGAGGGTTACGAACCCAAGGATTTGATATTACCACGTACGAAAGACGATTCACAGAATTGTGCCTATTGTGTTCGGGAGCATTCGAAGATGAGGAAGAGAAGATCGACGCGTTTGTGAAAGGATTACCGGAAAGAATCCAAGAAGATATAAGTTCACACGAGCCCGCCTCCATACAACAGGCATGTAGAATGGCTCACAAACTCGTGAACCAAATTGAAGAAAGAATTAAAGAACAGACTGCTGAAGAGGCCAATGTGAAGCAAGTCAAAAGAAAGTGGGAGGAAAACGGTGATAAGAATCACCAATACAACAACAACAGCAATTACAACAATAATCGCAACAATTATCCCAACAATCGCAACATCAATCGCAACTACAACAAACGGCCCAACAACAACAACAACAACAACAACAGCAACTACAACAATCATCCCAACAACAATAATAACCGCAACAACAACAACAATCAGAAGCAGCTATGCCAAAGGTGTGAAAAGAATCACTCGGGGTTCTGCACCAAATTTTGCAACAAGTGTAAAAGAAATGGTCATAGCGCGGCGAAGTGTGAGGTCTACGGACCAGGGGTTAATGGAACGAAAGGAACAAATGATGTCGGAACGAGTAATGGCGGAGCAAGTAGTGTCGGAGCAAGTTATGCCAATGTAGTTTGTTATAAATGTGGAAAACCGGGCCACATTATTAGAAATTGCCCGAACCAGGAGAACACGAATGGACAAGGCCGTGGAAGAGTTTTCAATATTAATGCGGCAGAGGCACAGGAAGACCCGGAGCTTGTTACGGGTACGTTTCTTATTGACAATAAATCTGCTTACGTTTTATTTGATTTGGGTGCGGATAGAAGCTATATGAGTAGAGATTTTTGTGCTAAATTAAGTTGTCCATTGACGCCTTTGGATAGTAAATTTTTACTCGAATTAGCAAATGGTAAATTAATTTCAGCAGATAATATATGTCGGAATCGAGAAATTAAACTGGTTAGCGAAACATTTAAGATTGATTTGATACCAGTAGAGTTAGGGAGTTTTGATGTGATAATCGGTATGGACTGGTTGAAAGAAGTGAAAGCGGAGATCGTTTGTTACAAAAATGCAATTCGCATTATACGAGAAAAAGGAAAACCCTTAATGGTGTACGGAGAAAAGGGCAACACGAAGCTACATCTTATTAGTAATTTGAAAGCACAAAAACTAATAAGAAAAGGTTGCTATGCTGTTCTAGCACACGTCGAGAAAGTACAAACTGAAGAAAAGAGCATCAATGATGTTCCCGTCGCAAAAGAATTTCCTGATGTATTTCCGAAAGAATTACCGGGATTACCCCCACATCGATCCGTTGAATTTCAAATAGATCTTGTACCAGGAGCTGCACCAATAGCTCGTGCTCCTTACAGACTCGCACCCAGCGAGATGAAAGAACTACAAAGCCAATTACAAGAACTTTTAGAGCGTGGTTTCATTCGACCAAGCACATCACCGTGGGGAGCTCCTGTTTTGTTTGTCAAGAAGAAAGATGGTACATTCAGGTTGTATATCGACTACCGAGAGTTGAACAAACTTACCATCAAGAACCGCTACCCACTACCGAGAATCGATGACTTATTTGATCAACTACAAGGCTCGTCTGTTTATTCAAAGATTGACTTACGTTCCGGGTATCATCAAATGCGGGTGAAAGAAGATGATATTCCAAAGACTGCTTTCAGAACACGTTACGGTCATTACGAGTTTATGGTCATGCCGTTTGGTTTAACTAATGCACCAGCTGTGTTCATGGACCTTATGAACTTAGTGTGTGGACCATACCTTGACAAGTTTGTCATTGTTTTCATTGATGACATACTTATTTACTCAAAGAATGACCAAGAACACGGTGAACATTTGAGAAAGGTGTTAGAAGTATTGAGGAAGGAAGAATTGTACGCTAAGTTTTCAAAGTGTGCATTTTGGTTGGAAGAAGTTCAATTCCTCGGTCACATAGTGAACAAAGAAGGTATTAAGGTGGATCCGGCAAAGATAGAAACTGTTGAAAAGTGGGAAACCCTGAAAACTCCGAAACACATACGCCAGTTTTTAGGACTAGCTGGTTACTACAGAAGGTTCATCCAAGACTTTTCCAGAATAGCAAAACCCTTGACTGCATTAACGCATAAAGGGAAGAAATTTGAATGGAATGATGAACAAGAGAAAGCGTTTCAGTTATTGAAGAAAAAGCTAACTACGGCACCTATATTGTCATTGCCTGAAGGGAATGATGATTTTGTGATTTATTGTGATGCATCAAAGCAAGGTCTCGGTTGTGTATTAATGCAACGAACGAAGGTGATTGCTTATGCGTCTAGACAATTGAAGATTCACGAACAAAATTATACGACGCATGATTTGGAATTAGGCGCAGTTGTTTTTGCATTAAAGACTTGGAGGCACTACTTATATGGGGTTAAAAGTATTATATATACCGACCACAAAAGTCTTCAACACATATTTAATCAGAAACAACTGAATATGAGGCAGCGTAGGTGGATTGAATTATTGAATGATTACGACTTTGAGATTCGTTACCACCCGGGGAAGGCAAATGTGGTAGCCGATGCCTTGAGCAGGAAGGACAGAGAACCCATTCGAGTAAAATCTATGAATATAATGATTCATAATAACCTTACTACTCAAATAAAGGAGGCGCAACAAGGAGTTTTAAAAGAAGGAAATTTAAAGGATGAAATACCCAAAGGATCGGAGAAGCATCTTAATATTCGGGAAGACGGAACCCGGTATAGGGCTGAAAGGATTTGGGTACCAAAATTTGGAGATATGAGAGAAATGGTACTTAGAGAAGCTCATAAAACCAGATACTCAATACATCCTGGAACGGGGAAGATGTACAAGGATCTCAAGAAACATTTTTGGTGGCCGGGTATGAAAGCCGATGTTGCTAAATACGTAGGAGAATGTTTGACGTGTTCTAAGGTCAAAGCTGAGCATCAGAAACCATCTGGTCTACTTCAACAACCCGAAATCCCGGAATGGAAATGGGAAAACATTACCATGGATTTCATCACTAAATTGCCAAGGACTGCAAGTGGTTTTGATACTATTTGGGTAATAGTTGATCGTCTCACCAAATCAGCACACTTCCTGCCAATAAGAGAAGATGACAAGATGGAGAAGTTAGCACGACTGTATTTGAAGGAAGTCATCTCCATACATGGAATACCAATCTCTATTATCTCTGATAGGGATGGCAGATTTATTTCAAGATTCTGGCAGACATTACAGCAAGCATTAGGAACTCGTCTTGACATGAGTACTGCCTATCATCCACAAACTGATGGGCAGAGCGAAAGGACGATACAAACGCTTGAAGACATGCTACGAGCATGTGTTATTGATTTCGGAAACAGTTGGGATCGACATCTACCATTAGTAGAATTTTCCTACAACAACAGCTACCATTCAAGCATTGAGATGGCGCCGTTTGAAGCACTTTATGGTAGAAAGTGCAGGTCTCCGATTTGTTGGAGTGAAGTGAGGGATAGACAGATTACGGGTCCGGAGAGTATACAAGAAACTACCGAGAAGATCATCCAAATTCAACAACGGTTGAAAATCGCCCAAAGTCGACAAAAGAGCTACGCTGACATTAAAAGAAAAGATATAGAATTTGAAATTGGAGAGATGGTCATGCTTAAAGTTGCACCTTGGAAAGGCGTTGTTCGATTTGGTAAACGAGGGAAATTAAATCCAAGGTATATTGGACCATTCAAGATTATTGATCGTGTCGGACCAGTAGCTTACCGACTTGAGTTACCTCAACAACTCGCGGCTATACATAACACTTTCCACGTCTCGAATTTGAAGAAATGTTTTGCTAAAGAAGATCTTACTATTCCGTTAGATGAAATCCAAATCAACGAAAAACTTCAATTCATCGAAGAACCCGTCGAAATAATGGATCGTGAGGTTAAAAGACTTAAGCAAAACAAGATACCAATTGTTAAGATTCGATGGAATGCTCGTAGAGGACCCGAGTTCACCTGGGAGCATGAAGATCAGATGAAGAAGAAATACCCACATCTATTTCCAGAAGATTCGTCAACACCTTCAACATCTTAAAATTTCGGGACGAAATTTATTTAACGGGTAGGTACTGTAGTGACCCGAACTTTTCCATGTTTATATATATTAATTGAGATTGATATTTACATGATTAAATGTTTCCAACATGTTAAGCAATCAAACTTGTTAAGACTTGATTAATTGAAATATGTTTCATATAGACAATTGACCACCCAAGTTGACCGGTGATTCACGAACGTTAAAACTTGTAAAAACTATACGATGACATATATATGGTTATATATATAGTTAACATGTTTTTATTATAAGTATGTATCTCATTAGGTATTTTAACAATGAGTTATATACATAAAAATGAGACTATTAATTTAAGAAACTCGAAAATGATATATATAACGATTATCGTTATAACAACGTCTTACTAGGTACATATGAATCATATTAAGATATTGATACACTTGGTTAATTATGTTAAATGATAAGTAAATATATTATTAAGTGTATTAACAATGAAATACATATGTAAAAATAAGACTACTAACTTAATGATTTCGAAACGAGACATATATGTAACGATTATCGTTGTAACGACATTTAACTGTATATACATCATACTGAGATATATTATATATCATAATATCATGATAATATAACAATTTAATATCTCATTTGTTATAATAAACAATGGGTTAACAACATTCAACAAGATCGTTAACCTAAAGGTTTCAAAACAACATTTACATGTAACGACTAACGATGACTTAACGACTCAGTTAAAATGTATATACATGTAGTGTTTTAATATGTATTCATACACTTTTGAAAGACTTCAAGACACTTATCAAAATACTTCTACTTAACAAAAATGCTTACAATTACATCCTCGTTCAGTTTCATCAACAATTCTACTCGTATGCACCCGTATTCGTACTCGTACAATACACAGCTTTTAGATGTATGTACTATTGGTATATACACTCCAATGATCAGCTCTTAGCAGCCCATGTGAGTCACCTAACACATGTGGAAACCATCATTTGGCAACTAGCATGAAATATCTCATAAAATTACAAAAATATGAGTAATCATTCATGACTTATTTACATGAAAACAAAATTACATATCCTTTATATCTAATCCATACACCAACGACCAAAAACACCTACAAACACTTTCATTCTTCAATTTTCTTCATCTAATTGATCTCTCTCAAGTTCTATCTTCAAGTTCTAAGTGTTCTTCATAAATTCCAAAAGTTCTAGTTTCATAAAATCAAGAATACTTTCAAGTTTGCTAGCTCACTTCCAATCTTGTAAGGTGATCATCCAACCTCAAGAAATCTTTGTTTCTTACAGTAGGTTATCATTCTAATACAAGGTAATAATCATATTCAAACTTTGGTTCAATTTCTATAACTATAACAATCTTATTTCAAGTGATGATCTTACTTGAACTTGTTTTCGTGTCATGATTCTGCTTCAAGAACTTCGAGCCATCCAAGGATCCATTGAAGCTAGATCCACTTTTCTCTTTTCCAGTAGGTTTATCCAAGGAACTTAAGGTAGTAATGATGTTCATAACATCATTCGATTCATACATATAAAGCTATCTTATTCGAAGGTTTAAACTTGTAATCATTAGAACATAGTTTAGTTAATTCTAAACTTGTTTGCAAATAAAAGTTAATCCTTCTAACTTGACTTTTAAAATCAACTAAACACATGTTCTATATCTATATGATATGCTAACTTAATGATTTAAAACCTGGAAACACGAAAAACACCGTAAAACCGGATTTACGCCGTCGTAGTAACACCGCGGGCTGTTTTGGGTTACTTAATTAAAAACTATGATAAACTTTGATTTAAAAGTTGTTATTCTGGGAAAATGATTTTTATTATGAACATGAAACTATATCCAAAAATTATGGTTAAACTCAAAGTGGAAGTATGTTTTCTAAAATGGTCATCTAGACGTCGTTCTTTCGACTGAAATGACTACCTTTACAAAAACGACTTGTAACTTATTTTTCCGACTATAAAACTATACTTTTCTGTTTAGATTCATAAAATAGAGTTCAATATGAAACCATAGCAATTTGATTCACTTAAAACGGATTTAAAATGAAGAAGTTATGGGTAAAACAAGATTGGATAATTTTTCTCATTTTAGCTACGTGAAAATTGGTAACAAATCTATTCCAACCATAACTTAATCAACTTGTATTGTATATTATGTAATCTTGAGATACCATAGACACGTATACAATGTTTCGACCTATCATGTCGACACATCTATATATATTTCGGAACAACCATAGACACTCTATATGTGAATGTTGGAGTTAGCTATACAGGGTTGAGGTTGATTCCAAAATATATATAGTTTGAGTTGTGATCAATACTGAGATACGTATACACTGGGTCGTGGATTGATTCAAGATAATATTTATCGATTTATTTCTGTACATCTAACTGTGGACAACTAGTTGTAGGTTACTAACGAGGACAGCTGACTTAATAAACTTAAAACATCAAAATATATTAAAAGTGTTGAAAATATATTTTGAACATACTTTGATATATATGTATATATTGTTATAGGTTCGTGAATCAACCAGTGGCCAAGTCTTACTTCCCGACGAAATAAAAATCTGTGAAAGTGAGTTATAGTCCCACTTTTAAAATCTAATATTTTTGGGATGAGAATACATGCATGTTTTATAAATGATTTACAAAATAGACACAAGTACGTGAAACTACATTCTATGGTTGAATTATCGAAATCGAATATGCCCCTTTTTATTAAGTCTGGTAATCTAAGAATTAGGGAACAGACACCCTAATTGACGCGAATCCTAAAGATAGATCTATTGGGCTTAACAAACCCCATCCAAAGTACCGGATGCTTTAGTACTTCGAAATTTATATCATATCCGAAGGGTGTCCCGGAATGATGGGGATATTCTTATATATGCATCTTGTTAATGTCGGTTACCAGGTGTTCACCATATGAATGATTTTTATCTCTATGTATGGGATGTGTATTGAAATATGAAATCTTGTGGTCTATTATTATGATTTGATATATATATAGGTTAAACCTATAACTCACCAACATTTTTGTTGACGTTTTAAGCATGTTTATTCTCAGGTGATTATTAAGAGCTTCCGCTGTCGCATACTTAAATAAGGACGAGATTTGGAGTCCATGCTTGTATGATATTGTGTAAAAACTGCATTCAAGAAACTTATTTTGTTGTAACATATTTGTATTGTAAACCATTATGTAATGGTCGTGTGTAAACAGGATATTTTAGATTATCATTATTTGATAATCTACGTAAAGCTTTTTAAAACCTTTATCTATGAAATAAAGGTTATGGTTAGTTTTAAAAATGAATGCAGTCTTTGAAAAACGTCTCATATAGAGGTCAAAACCTCGCAACGAAATCAATTAATATAGAACGTTTTTAGTCAATAAGAACGGGACATTTCAATGTACACCCTTCGCTAATGACTTAACAATTGTTAATCACTGCTTCAGTACAATAAACTCCATTTCATAATAAATCAAGTATAACGATGAATGTATTGATTCATAACTTCATTAGCGAAATATTTCGCAACAATTATGAAATCTCTAAGATTTTGGAGATTATTTACTCTCGTTCCAAACCGCAAATCAAATGAGTTTAATATATATTAACTCATTAAATCCATGATTATATCTGAAGAATACATATATGAACGTATATCTTCATAAAGATTGTAAAAACTGTTAATTGTGAAAATATTTTAACGGGTAGGTAATACCCGAGAAATATTTACATCTCACATAAATACACTGTACATTCTTCAATTTCGATTCATAAATCATTAATTATACTCACTGCCTTCACTGTGATACACAATCATTTTCATACAAATTTAATTACACATTCTGAAATTAACATACCAGAATTCAAGTAAAGCTTTAGCAGGTGTTATCTTCCTAAAGATCACTACATTCATGAATTATATTCATTCGTATTCTATGATGAATTATCACATCAAACTACCGAAATTATCATCAACAACGCCTATTCATTAACCATTAGATCCGTTGACGATTACAATCAGCGTTTAATCATCTAAAAAAAATAAAATTTCTTGAAACCATCTCGGATTGATAACCAATGATTCAGATATGGTAGCATTAAATGCAGAGGAAACAAAAGAATTTTCCTCGTCATTGGAACTTAGAAATTCTGAGATATCACTGTATCTTTCGTTATAAATATCCTCTATATTTCTGAAGATATCTTTATAATGATTCTTGTCAGCAACTAATTATCTCTTTGCGATATCTTTATCACATCATAAAGGAAACTGTTTTAGTTTCTATATTCTGTAAAGTTCAAGTTTAAATTATGAATGATTTGAAGTAGTGTTGGAAATTGAAGCATGAGTTAATATAATATAATGACGTCAGGCCAACGTGATTATATTACAGTAAGTCATGCTAAATTTTTAATGGAAGATGATGATTCATAGACTTTATAATCATCATTTTCTATGTTACACGACTCTTATCTATTTAAACTCTAAACATATCAAGAAAATATTTTTCTTGATAATTCGGTCTTTTTCGGATATTCTGGTAATATGACAAATCAAATCGTGATATTACCTTTCCTTCTGCTTTGAATATCATGATCATTCGAAACTTCATACCTACGAATTCTGGACCGTTACTTACTTTACAAAAGCGTGAAGCTTCGACATATAAGGGAAAATATAAATCCCGATAACAACACTGAAATTACAAACCGTGTATATCAATGCGTATAGCAATATAAAGACACGGAAGAACTAAAAACACAATAAATTCTAGAGCATAGTAGAAGTAAACAGATTCCTCTGGTGGGAGTTGGAAAAGAAGGATGATTGTGGCGATAACCAATATAATGTCAAAGACAAGAACTGGATTGAGCATATTAACAAAACTTTTGGAAGTATGAATTGAGAAAGAAAGTATATAAGTGGTGAAGATAATGAAACGGAAGAAGCTAATTTATAGAAAAAATTCCAGACACAGCAATCGAGGCAATTCACCGCCTTTAATTAAAGAAAATCCTAATTTCTGTAATTATCGGAAAGTCAAATCTTATAAAGATTTCGAAGATTTCTTTAATTCCTTGAAATCCGGAAATCAATCGTAACTACGTCAAAAGTTAAGGCAAACATTTAATTTTCTCATTTACTCTTTTACGATAGCTTCGTTTATACTCTTTCTATAATCGAATTACTTTATCCATATTATTTAATGTCGTTAAAACTCTAATTCATCATTCTTGTTATAAAGAATGAAGATCTCTATAAAATTTCATGACTATGATTTTCATGAACTCCTCTCTGTTTTGTCTGCCTAATATTGCAGCATAAACGCTCAAGGTTTTAAATGAGCTCAATATTATTCATAACACATTTCATGTATCCAATTTACTGAAATGACTTGCATAACATCATCATTTTGAATGATCTCTGCATTAATGATAAAATGCACTTCGTAGAAGAACCTATAGAGATTATGGTTTGTATGACTTAAACGCTTGAAACAAAACAATATTCTATCCTTTGGAAAACACGCAAGGCCCCAAACATACCTGGGAACGTGAAGACCAAATGAAACAGAAATATCCCCATCTCTTCTCAACCGCTGATGCATCTGAGAAGTCTACCTAAAACTTCGGGACGAAGTTTTTATTAATGGGGAGGTACTGTAACAACCCTCACTTTTCGACTTCTAAATTACTGAATTAACTCTAGGGTTATATGTCTGACTATATGTATTAAGGGTTGTTATATACAATTAAATATTGACCGAATAGTAATTTTTAGTCAACAATGTACGCTTAAATAAATAATATATTATTAATTTATATAATTTGACATAATTTAACTAAGTATATAAACTTTGTATCACTTTTATTATTTAGTTAATGTATTATATATTTAACTATATAATAACTCCAATTATATATAAATGTAATAATATTTACAAACTTACTAAAACTATAGTTTAATAATTAAAATCATAATTATTATTAAAAATATAAAATACCGAATTATTTATTATTTTTATGCAAAATTTGTATTTATTAATTAAATAAAACAAAAATAAAAAAAATAAAAAAAAAATATTATTGACAAATATTCTTGGAAAAACATTAAATAAATTTGTTTATTTACATAAAAAAAATCCTTAAAATAAATAAATAAATAAATAAATTACTTTTTAATTAAAAATTTTAATGGAAAAACTACTTTTATTATTTTATTTTGTGCATTATCCCATGACCTAACATTTAATAATTGTTAATTTTAAAATCCCATTAAGAATTAAATATTTCTTTTTCTTTTAATTATTTTATTCTTTTTACCTAATTTTTTCAAGTATAAATACCCCTCATTTCTCATTCAAACTCACACCAAAATTTCTCTCATTCTCTCTTTGAAGAATTACTACTAGTAAGTATTCTTTTCTTACTTTTTATTTTTTTTACTTTTTACTTTTTACTTTTTACTTTTTACTTCGGTTATTATTTTTACCGAAACATGTAAATAATGTTATAAATTTATGCAATTAAAAATAAAATAAATAACATGTATACACTATTACTATTACTATTACTAGCACCTATAACCTACTACTTATATTGTAACATAAAAACATTTTGGGATATGTATTAGAGATGTATAGATCTTCGAACTTTCTTGACGAATGGTTTCTATGAGATTCTAGGTAGAGGGTTTGGATTTCTGATTGAAAGGGTTCTATGTCTCAAGCCCCTAGATCTAAATTAGCCATTCGAAGGGAAAGGGGTGATTGGAAGCTTATCTAATACGGCAAGTATCCTAAAATGGAAAACACTGATAAAAGTAGAAACTCTCTAGTCATGGAAACTTAGTAAAATAAGAAACTTTCTAAAAATGGAAACTTTATAAAAATAGTAACTTACTAGGAATAGAAACTTAGTAAAATAAACACATACTTAAACTTAAACATGGGCAAAACACTTAACTACTCTTAAATGTCAATAGGTTGACTTTTCTGCTCACTCGTCCAACTCTTTATTCCGAGGAATAACTCTCTCTCTACTTACTAAGGTGAATTCATAGCCCCTCTTTAATTGCTAGCAAACTTACTTACTTTTACTTGGGGTGAGACACATGCTGTTTTTACTTTTTACACTTTAGACACAAGTACCAAACTGTTAAACTATGCTATACCCGGCTATGTCCGACTAAGTCCCTACAGTGATATTTTTAATTGCTGCGGCATGCTTAATTATTGGGGGTAGGCCTATCGGGAGTAACGTCCCCGATACATTTGACCAAGTCATTGTATTACTTAATAATGAAATTAAACCGACAAGGACAGACACAACTTGTCATGGGGCAAACTTGAACGTTTAGTCTAAATATCACGCATTGGCATAACTTTTTGATCCTGCGGGAGATCAACTTTACAAACTAAATCTTGTGGTCTAAAACAATGACAAACTTTTTGTTAAACCTATGAACTTCACTCAACCTTTTTGGTTGACACTTTAGCATGTTTTGTCTCAGGTGCTGTTTGATTCAAGCTCTTATACTTACCGCTTATGTGATGCTACTTGGACATAGGATCAAGAGATATCGCATTTATTACTTCTGCATGTGAACATTTACGATATTGTTATTCCTGTCATTGTAACGACATTTCATTTTCCGCTGCGTACTCATTAAAGTTAAACTCATCATTTAGTATTGTTCTCGTTTATTATAATATGTTGGTATGTTTTGATATTAGTGACGTTCCTTCCTGACCCTATTGGGAGGACGTTACACAAACACACAAAAATTTAAGTTCATGCAAGTTACTTAAAATAACAAGATCGAGCATATAAATCACATATTCATGTTAGACTTGAGCCATAGACACTAATTAACACTTTTATAAGTTAAAAACATCAAGAACAAAGAATCTAGTGTTTTTAGAAAGTTACCCCAAAGAGATGAAATCGGTATGGATTCGAAGAGGAAGTTGCAAGGATTCCAAATATGTAATTTGTTTTGAAGAACGATTGCTAGATCGAATTTAGATAATGATTTCTTGTTTGAGGGTTTGAGAGCAAAAACGTGTAAGTAGTGGAAAGGGTGAAGGATTGAATGAATGGAGGAAAGGAGTTTGACTAGTTGACCTAGTCAAATAGTTTGGCTCCTTGGCACGTTGGGTCCCTCGAGTTTGAAAGCGGGTGCGTGAATTACCTAAACGAAATATTTTAAGAACACGTTGATAATGCTAAAAACGAACATATATTTCATAGCATTATCCCTCAAGAAAGACAAGCTTTTAGTTGCAATTGTTCTATTTACAAGTGATATTCGTTTAAATAATAAAAGGTGAAGACAAAAGACAGATTCGACGAATTGAAGACGCAAACGACCAAAAAGCTCAAAAGTACAAAATACAATCAAAGAGGTTCCAATTATTGATAAGAAACGTCTCAAAATTACAAGAGTACAAGATTCAAAACGCAAAGTACAAGATATTAAATTGTACGCAAGGACGTTCGAAAATCCGAAACCGGGACCAGAGTCAACTCTCAACGCTCGACGCAACGGACTAAAAATTACAAGTTAACTATGTATATAAATATAATATAATATATAATTAATTATATAAATTATATATATATTATATTTATATTAAAACCGTCGGCAGACTAGGATCCAAACTTGTGTGAGCTGGTTTTACGAACTCCGCGAGTTGCGGAGTTTGTAGTGCAAAAGTGCCACGAGTTGCGGAGCAGCCAAATTCGAAAATGCCTATAAAAGGCAACGCATTCTGAACGTTATATATATCATATATCAATCTCTCTATCTAAACGTATTATATATATTTATATTTTAATTTTAATTTTAATTTCTAATAATAAGGGTATGTTAGCGAATGTTGTAAGGGTGTAAGTCGAAATTCTGTCCGTGTAACGCTACGCTATTTTTAATCATTGTAAGTTATGTTCAACCTTTTTAATTTAATGTCTCGTAGCTAAGTTATTATTATGCTTATTTAATACCGAAGTAATCATGATGTTGGGCTAAAAATATTAAAATTGGGTAATTGGGCTTTGTACCATAATTGGGGTTTGGATAAAAGAACGACACTTGTGGAAATTAGACTATGGGCTATTAATGGGTTTTATATTAACTAAACAATACCTTGTTAATTTAATAGACAAACTTATAATTTGACGTATTTATATAACCACATACGCTTGACTGGGTACGGTGGGCGGGAT
This sequence comes from Rutidosis leptorrhynchoides, assembly GCF_046630445.1. NCBI lineage: Eukaryota > Viridiplantae > Streptophyta > Magnoliopsida > Asterales > Asteraceae > Rutidosis > Rutidosis leptorrhynchoides. Next base: position 411,384,422 of record NC_092336.1, read on the forward strand.
ATCTATAAATACCAATAATTATTCATTTTACCGGACACGGAACTGGATTAATAGTTAATAGACTTGTTGAAACAGGGGTGAATTACATTCAAGGGTAATTGGTGTAATTGTTAACAAAGTAGTAAAACCTTGGTTTACACGCAGTCGATAACCTGGTGTATTCATTAAACAAAGTATTAAAACCTTGTTACAATTCGAATCCCCAATTAGTTGGAATGTTTGACTTCGGGAATAAGAATAATTTGACGAAGGCTTTCGCTCTTTATATTTATGACTGATGGACTATTATGGACAAATTCGTATGGACATATTAAATAATCCAGGACAAAGAACAATTAACCCATGGGAATAAACTAAAATCAACACGTCAAACATCATGATTACGGAAGTTTAAATAAGCATAATTCCTTTATTTTTATATTTAATTGCACTTCTAATTATCGTACTTTTATTTATTGTTATTGTATTTAATTGCACTTTTAATTATCGTACTTTTTAATTATCGCAATTTTATTTTATCGCACTTTTATTTATCGCAATTTCATTATCGTTATTTACTTTACGCTTTAAATTAAGTCTTTTATTTATTTAATATTTTACATTAGGTTTTAACTGCGACTAAAGTTTTAAAAATCGACAAACCGGTCATTAAACGGTAAAAAACCCCCTTTAAAATAATAATATTACTTATATATATATATATATATATATATATATATATTTGTATTTTTATAAATTAAACTAATATAGCGTTAAGCTTTGTTTAAAGAATTTTCCCTGTGGAACGAACCGGACTTACTAAAAACTACACTACTGTACGATTAGGTACACTGCTTATAAGTGTTGTAGCAAGGTTTAAGTATATCCATTCTATAAATAAATAAATATCTTGTGTAAAATTGTATCGTATTTAATAGTATTTCCTAGTAAAATATAAGCTATTTCATATACGCCTCGCATAACATCAAGTATTTTTGGCGCCGTTGCCGGGGAATCGATTTCTTGCTTAAAAGCCGGAAGCGCAACGCTAATAATATATATATATATATATATATATATATATATATATATATATATATATATATATATATATATATATAAATCTATTTTTAAGATTTTTATAAAATTATAAAGTATTTCTATTTTCATTTTAGTTTTTTAAAACATAAGTTTTTATTTAATTTATATAAATATTTTAGTTAATTATTAAAACAGAAAATTTAAAAACAGAAAAATATAAAAAAAATATAATAAAAACTGAAACTGTCGAAACTTGACCTGTCTCTTTTGAACCTGCAACCTCCGCGACTTGCGGGGCTTTTGAACTGGGTTCACCGCGACTCGCGGAGCCGCCCAGACAGGTCAGACAGGAAACCCTAACCAGCATCATTACGGAGTAATTATTATTATTATTATTTTATTTAAAACCCTAATTAGGTTTTTAGTTTTTAATTAGTTAATTTAAGTTATTATTTTGTTTAATTAGTTTAATTAAATTATAAAATTAATAGTTTTAATAAATAAATAATATAAAAATAATATTTTTATAAAAATTGTACTTTTTACAACTTTTAGTATATTTTTATATTTTGTCCGTTTTTAATTGTTTTAGCGTAATTTTTTGTATTTTTCGCTCATATTTAGTTTTAATCCATAGTTTTTGCCATAGTTATTTTTACTTCTAGATTTTTAGGATTTGCCGTAAAATCCCTTAATTGCTTTCTCTTTAGACTAAGATTTAGGTGCTCTAGAATTTTGCGACGCCTTTTTAAGTTTTAGTACCTTTTTAAGTTATTGCCATTTGGGATATAGTTTTTCTTGCAAGCTTTAATATTTTTAGACGCAACTTTTATTTTTTTTAGTTTTTAGTTCCTTTTTAAGTTTTGACGCGCTATTTTCTTATTTTTATTTTTCGACGCCTTTTACCTATGTATCAATTATCACTCTAATTAGTAATCTCAATTTGCAATTTTAATTTTAAGTTAGTGATAGTAATAAGGTTGTGTTAGTCGATTGTTTTAAAGTTTTATAAGTATCTCTTTTTCTTTCTTATTTTTCAATGCCTTTTATTTTTCAACCCTTTTCTTTTTCGACCTTTTTCGACGCGCTCTTTTTCTTTCTTATTTCTCGTCATTCTAGTTTTTAGGACATAGATTTTTATTCTATTTCTTCTCTAAATTTCTTAAAATTACGAAAATTTATTTTAAGTGGTTAAATTGATAGACATCAAAATTTTCTGGTTCGTAGTAATAGTTGGATTTGTACGTGGACCAGATTATTGGAGCCAAACAGTACTCAATTATATTGAGACCAAACGAATCCTGCCCCTCTGCTGCATCTTTTGGCTATTCGAAACATGGGCAAAATCAGAAAAGGCTATTAATTGGATAACTTATATAATTTTTCTTTCCTTTTAAAAATTAATAGGATATTCAGTGAATGCACCGAGCAAGACGTTCACCACCTTTTGTACGTTCACCACCTGTAACCAGATCAAGACATCTAGCAAATATTGCCGCCGTTGATTTTTCTTTAGAATCGTCATCCAGTCGACCAAGTACTCCAATTCAAATTTCCGATAATCCATTTTTTGAACCCGAACTCACAATTGAGAATCCGGAGAATATTCAGGGACGATTCATAGATCCTGAACCATTAATTTTTCCTCCGGAACCACCAATCATTCAAACAGAGATTGTTGAGGAACGAACCATTAAATCAGAATCCTCTAGTGATTCAGATTCAACAAATTCAATTATGGAGAATCTGGAACCTTTAAGTATGGAAGACCGAATGCGAGCTAAACGCACTGGCCAAGGTCACGCAATTACTCATCCAGACATTAATGCGCCAGATTATGAAATCAAAGGACAAATTCTACACATGGTGACTAATCAATGCCAATTTAGTGGTGCGCCGAAGGAAGATCCAAATGAACATCTTCGTACCTTTAATAGGATCTGCACACTATTTAAAATAAGAGAAGTTGAAGATGAACAGATATATCTCATGTTATTTCCCTGGACTTTAAAGGGAGAAGCCAAAGATTGGTTGGAATCGTTACCTGAAGGGGCGATTGATACATGGGACGTTTTAGTTGAAAAATTTCTTAAACAATTCTTTCCGGCATCTAAAGCCGTAAGACTTCAAGGAGAAATTGTTACGTTCACACTAAAACCAAATGAAACTCTATATGAGGCGTGGACAAGATTTGGAAAGTTATTAAGAGGATGTCCGCAACATGGTTTAGACACCTGTCAAATAGTTCAAATATTCTACCAAGGATGCGACATCACTATAAGGAAGGACATCGACATAGCAGCTGGTGGTTCCATTATGAAGAAAACCGAAACTGATGCTTATAAAATTATTGATAACACTGCTTCCCACTCACATGAGTGGCACCAAGAAAAAGATATCGTTAGATCATCTAAAGCAGCTAGAGCCGATTCTAGCCATGACTTAGATTCCATTTCAGCAAAGATAGATGCTGTCGAGAGACGAATGGAAAAGATGACTAAGGATATTCACTCAATACGAATTAGTTGTGAGCAGTGTGGAGGACCACATTTGACAAAAGATTGTCTCAGTATTGAACTAACAATGGAACAAAGAGAGAATATTTCATACATAAACCAAAGGCCTGGAAATAATTATCAGAATAATTATCAACCGCCAAGACCAATTTACAATCAAAACCAGAATTATAACCGAAATGTTCCATACAACAATCAACAAGGTCCTAGCAATCAACAAGTATCCAATAATACTTACAATCAGCAAAGACCTAATTTTCAAAACAAACTACAAATCGATGATAAAAAGCCGAATTTAGAAGATATGATGACGAAGCTAGTTGAAACTCAAACGCAGTTTTTCACATCTCAGAAACAAACTAATGAACAAAATGCTCAAGCATTTAGAAATCAACAAGCTTCTATTCAAAATTTGGAATAAGAAGTAAGTAACCTAGCAAGGTTAATAGGTGAAAGAAAACCGGGAAGTTTACCTAGTGATACAAATGCTAACCCCCGGAATGAAACAATTAAAGCCATTACCACAAGAAGTGGTACAACACTTAAACCACCCGAAATACCTGTAATTTCTGATGAAGCTATTCCTACTCCACAAGAACCACAACCTGAACAAGATAAGGAAAAAGAACCGGTAGTTAAAAAGGTTAATGAAGATAACACAGTTAAAGCTAAACCTTATGTTAAACCATACTAACCACCACTTCCTTACCCGAGTAAAATGAAAAAAGAGAAACTTGAAGCCGAGCAATCCAAATTCTTGGATATGTTTAAACAGATAAATGTAAATCTTCCTTTCATTGATGTGATTTCAGGAATGCCTAGATATGCTAAATTCTTGAAAGATCTAATCTCAAATAGAAAAAAATGGAAGAACTCTCGGCCGTTACTATGAATGCTAATTGTTCAGCAGTGCTGTTGAATAAGATACCAGAAAAACTATCAGATCCAGGAAGTTTCACAATTCCATGTTTTCTGGGTAGTCTTAGTTCAATAGAAGCATTGGCAGACTTAGGTGCTAGTATAAATTTAATGGCGTATTCACTATACGCTAAACTAGACCTTGGAGAATTGAAACCAACAAGAATAAGCATACAACTAGCCGATAGATCAATAAAATATCCTAGAGGGATAATGGAGAACATGCTAGTTAAAGTTGGTACTTTAGTATTTCTAGTAGATTTTGTTGTTCTGGACATGGAAGAAGATTCTCAAGTTCCTCTAATATTAGGAAGACCATTCTTAAACACGGCTAAAGCAATGATAGACGTGTTCGGTAAGAAACTAACCCTAAGTATAGAGGATGAGACTGTTACCTTTTCAGTTGATAGAGCAATGCAACAACCGCAATCTGCAGATGATACATGTTGTTATATTCAAACTATAGATTCACATGCAGAATTGTTAGAAGAATTTTCAGAATTACAAGGAACAGGAGAATGTTCTTTAGGAGAAGGTAATGAACCAATTAATGAAACTGAAATGTTAGCTACACTAATAGCTAATGGATATGAACCAAAAACAGAAGAAATTCAAATGCTAAAAGAAGAAGACAGATATCGATTTAAATCATCGATAGAAGAACCTCCGACATTAGAATTAAAGCCACTTCCAAACCATTTGGAATACGCTTATTTACATGGTGAATCTGAATTACCTGTAATAATATCGTCTTCTCTTACTGAAAATGAAAAATCACAACTCATTTCTGTGTTAAAAGCTCATAAACCAGCTATTGCATGGAAGATTCATGATATAAAAGGAATAAGTCCTTCGTATTGCACACATAAAATCCTTATGGAAGAAGGTCATAAAACGTATGTGCAACGCCAACGAAGACTAAATCCTAATGTACAAGATGTAGTTAAGAAAGAAATTATTAAACTGCTAGATGCAGGTTTAATTTATCCAATCTCTGATAGTCCATGGGTAAGCCCAGTTCAATGCGTACCTAAGAAGGGTGGCATGACTGTCATTACAAATGAGAAAAATGAGCTTATTCCTACTAGGACTGTAACAGGATGGCGTGTATGTATTGATTATAGAAAATTAAGTGACGCCACCAGAAAAGATCACTTTCCCTTACCTTTCATTGATCAAATGTTGGAAAGATTAGCCGAAAATAGTTACTATTGTTTTCTTGATGGATTTTCCGGATATTTTCAAATTCCAATAGCACCCGAGGACCAAGAGAAAACCACATTCACGTGCCCTTATGGTACTTTTGCTTACAAACACATGCCATTTGGACTTTGCAACGCCCCTGCAACCTTTCAAAGGTGCATGATGGCGATTTTTCACGACATGATAGAAGAATGCATGGAAGTTTTCATGGATGACTTTTCAGTCTTCGGTGATACATTTGAATCATGTTTAGTTAATCTTGAACGAATGCTTATTAGATGCGAACAATCAAATCTGGTTCTTAATTGGGAGAAATGCCATTTCATAGTTAAAGAAGGCATCGTTCTTGGACATAAAATTTTAAAGGAAGGAATTGAAGTGGATAGAGCTAAAGTAGATGTAATTGCTAAACTTCCACATCCCACCAATGTTAGAGGAGTTAGGAGTTTTCTAGGGCATGCCGGTTTTTACCGACGTTTTATAAAAGATTTTTCTAAAATTGCCACTCCTATGAATAAACTCCTAGAAAAGGATGCTCCATTCATCTTTTCAGATGAATGTATCAAATCTTTTAATATTCTTAACGAGAAACTCACTAATGCGCCGATCATGATAACTCCAAATTGGAATCTACCGTTTGAACTTATGTGCGATGCAACTGATTTTGCAATGGGAGCCGTTTTAGGTCAAAGGATTGAAAAACGATTTCAACCTATATATTATGCTAGTAAGACGTTACAAGGAGCACAAAAAAAGTACACAACTACTGAAAAATAACTCCTTGCTATTGTCTTTCCTTTTGATAAATTTCGTTCATATCTCGTTCTAGCAAAAACGGTGGTCTATACCGACCATTCTGCTCTTAGATACCTATTTTCGAAACAAGATGCTAAACCACGATTAATCCTTTGGATCTTACTATTACAAGAGTTTGATATTGAAATCCGAGATAAAAGAAGAGCAGAAAATCTCGCCGCTGATCATCTTTCTCGTCTAGAAAATCTCGAATTAGAAGTTCTAAATGAATCGGCCATACAAGACAACTTTCCTGATGAATATCTATTGAAGATAGATTATAATGAAATACCATGGTTTGCAGACTATGCAAACTACTTAGTATGTGGATTCCTTGAAAAAGGATTATCGTACCAAAAACGAAAGAAATTCTTTAGTGATATAAAACACTATTTTTGGGAAGATCCACATCTGTTTAAAAGTTGTCCAGATGGAATAATACGCCGGTGTGTATTCGGAGATGAAGCTAGTAAAATCTTAAACCATTGTCACACAGGACCAACAGGAGGGCATTATAGGCCTCAACTAACAGCAAGAAAAGTTTATGATGCTAGATTCTATTGGCCTACAATTTACAAAGACGCACACCTTCTTTGCAAATCCTGTGATGCTTGTCAAAGGGCCTGAAAAATAAGTCAACGTGATGAAATGCCACAAAATGTCATTCAAGTATGTGAAGTAGTATTTGACATTTGGGGTATTGACTTTATGGGTCCATTTCCAAAATCTCATAATAATCTCTATATTCTCGTAGCCATTGATTATGTATCTAAATGGGCAGAAGCACAAGCTCTCCCAACTAACGATGCACGAGTTGTAGTCAATTTTTTAAAACGTCTTTTTGCAAGGTTTGGAACACCGAAAGCTTTAATAAGTGATCGGGGTACTCATTTCTGTAATAATCAACTTGAGAAAGTTCTCAAAAGATATGGAGTAACTCATAAAATCTCCACCGCATATCATCCACAAACAAGTGGACAAGTTGAAAATACCAACCGAGCATTAAAACGTATTCTAGAGAAAATCGTAGGATCAAATCCGAAGGAATGGTCCATAAAATTGGAGGATGCACTCTGGGCTTTTAGAACAGCCTACAAAACTCCAATTGGAACCACACCTTTTAAACTCGTTTACGGAAAAGCATGTCATCTTCTAGTAGAAATTGAACACAAAGCATTTTGGGCTTTGAAGACATGTAATCTTGATTTACATGAAGCCGGACGTCTACGGTTAAGTCAATTAAACGAATTAGAAGAATTAAGACATGAAGCATATGAAAATTCCTTAATCTATAAGGAAAGAATGAAAAAATGGCATGATAAAAGAATCAGAAGTTCAAAAGAATTCAAAGAAGGAGACAGAGTTCTTCTTTTCAATTCATGATTCAAGCTATTTCCTGGAAAATTGAAATCAAGATGGTCTGGAGCATTCATAGTCAAAAGAGTTTTCCCATACGAAACAGTAGAATTAATATATTCAAATGGGATTGAATTTAAAGTTAATGGTCACAGAGTTAAACCTTACATACATGGTCCGATGGAAGTTGACAATGAAGTTAATCATAATTTCACCACCCAAGAAAACCTTCAAAATGAAAACATAAATATGTTATCAACAACATATGAAAAATCAAAATTGGAATATAGGGAGGAGTCAAATTTGAGTGATGAAGAAGAATTCTTATACAAACCTCCCATTCCAAGAAACGAAAAAAAATGTGAACAAGAAGTTCAAATAGAAGTGAAAGAGCCAAGAAAAGAACACCCGAAAAAGGTTTACAAACCAACTCGACTTACTAAAGCAGGAGACCCGGGTGAATTTATCATTTCTTGTTTGCTTAATGATGGTGTTGTATATAATGGACTCGCAGATTTAGGAGCAAGTGCAAATATTATGCCTCTTTCCTTATACAAAAGATTAGGCATGGGTAAATTAAAACCAACCAAAATAGGTGTTCAATCATTTGACCAAACCATTATACACCCGGTTGGAATAGCAAATAATTTACTTGTTAACGTGGGAAGTTTGACCTTTGTTACAAACTTCATAGTGATTAATATGGAAGAAAACCTTGATATTCCTCTAATTCTAGGTCGCCCATTTTTAGCAACCACCAAGGCATTCATTGATGTAAGAGAAGATAGAATGACACTTAGGGATGGTGATACATCGATCACCTTTGTGAACCGAAAGTTTAGATCTCCACCAGCCAAAACTGTTAGACCAATAAAAACGCATAAGTGTGGGGAAGATGAAGAAACACTTAATGATGATCCAATCACAAAGAATGCCATTGATGATACGAAATTAGATGAACCCATTTTTTAACAGTTCAACGAAGAAACTTTAAAAACGGATTCACGATGCTAAGATTAAGGGAAACTTTAAGTTATGTAACCGATTAGTATCCAATTTATCGCCAAAAGAAAAGGCGATGTTAGTGAATTTGTGAAAGTTATGGAGGAAATCAACAAATGGATTGAAGTAAAAGTCAAAGATATACAAGTTGTTGATGATTCAATTGAAAATAATGTTAATCACAATTTCAACTAAGTGTAGGGAGGTTTATGTATTTCTGTTAGAGTTAGATTTTCTGTTTTCGTGTAGTTCTCGAAATAGGAACCCGAATGGTCTTTCCCTAGCAGACCCTAAAGAACTAGTCTTCTCCCCCCATTCTGAATTTTTATTTTTTTAGGTTTTTTTTTCGAAATGAAGACTTCTAGTGAATTAAACCATGGTCTAATGCTACACGCTTTGATCACTAAACGTAATAATGACACTTTCAAGTGAATTGGTATCATTAATAAGAGGTAAATTGGACGGAGTAAGAAAAGAATCCAGATGCGAAGATAATAAGTTACAATTTGGTAAAGGAAAATCAAAATTCACAGCGAAAAGAAGAGCACGACACCTTGAAAAATGTCACAAATGCGGAAAATGGTCACACGAAGGTAAATGTTCAAATAATCAAACCTATTCAAACACCGAATTTGTTACTTTATGCAGAGATGGACCGTTCATATGTTTAGAAGAAAAAACATTAAATGCTTGAGGTTACGCCTATGTAGCCATGGAAAATCAATTAGTCCGACTATCTTATGAGTGGGCTAGAGCATATTACTAAGAAATCTATTTCACAGGTAAGTTTGTACAGTTTTTATTTTTTATTTTTATTTTTAGTTTTAACCTTTTGATAATAAACGCTAATTTGTTCGCTATAAAGTATTAAATTGGTATTCGATGAAATTAGGTCTTGCGACCAAAATTATTGATATCATACAAAAATTTATTACATCACTGCGAAATTTAACGTTTATTCTTAAGGTATAAATATCTTTAATCAATCAACTCAAAATATTTCAAAAATTCGTCATGAGTTAAATTAGGTCATGGAACCGAAATTACTTTACCGAAAAGAGGGGCGCATATTTTTGATAATATTTGATTGATTAAAGTGGGATAAAAGCCAAAAAGATTTTTAATTTTATTTTTACCATGTTTTTAAAAAATTAATAAATTAATATTAAATAAATATTGTAAACTTTTAAAATTGTAAATATTTGGAAAATTAATATTTTTAATATAAGTTTGTATGTATAAAAACAAAAATATAATTTAAGTTTGGTGTGAATTTATAATATGAATTTTTAATTAAGTTTGGTGTGAATTTTTTTAATTTTATGCATTTTAAATTTAAGTTTGGTGTGAATTTAAAAACAAAAATTTACTTTATTTCGTAAGTTAAAAATATGATTTTTAAAATTCGTCGTGAGTTGAAGACTAGGTCATTGAACCGAAATTGCTTTACCCGAGGGAGGGACGAGAACTTTTATTATCATTATTTTTAATCTTATTGAATTAAAGTATGCCAAAAACATTAAAAAACCCAAAAATCTTTGCTTTTAAAACCGCGCTTTAAATTGATAAATTTTAAAATTTTGTCGAGGGACGGACTAGGACATCGTTCCGAAACGACCTCGTCCTAAATAACAAGGGAAACAAAATTTTAAAATTAATTAATTAATTGTTTTATAAGTTAAGTTTTTTATATAAAAAAAAATAATCAAACTCCGCGACTCGCGGAATTTGAAAAGGAAAGTACCGCGACTCGTGGAGTTTGTAAATTCCAGAAAAAAATAAAACGTAAAAACAGTTCAGTCCCCAACACAACCACACCACAAAACTGCGAAAACACAGCGAAAAACACACACAAAAATCGAATTTTTTCACCATTTTTCATCAAATCTTTCACAAAATCATGTTGAGAAGAATGCCATCAAGGAATTACTCAAGGAAAACGGTAAATTTCTACACCAAAACACCCTTTAATCTGAAAATTTAGTGTTCTTGAGCAATTTTATACCCAATTCGATTTTGATGCTTTTTAGTGTAATTATGCTTAAATTACTTGTGTATTATGCTTGTATAACCTAGATTGATGCTATTTAACATGATTAGAAGCCTTAAACTTCAAATTTTGAGTAATCTAGGGTTTGTGTTCTTGAGCAAAATTGGGGCTTTTTGATATAAACAGGTTATGGCCGATTTTTGTCATGAATTATTGCTAAATTAAGTAGTGTAACATGTTTAGGTAGTTAAATGATCCAAACTTTGAGCCTAAACATGATTTTTGAGAATTAAAGTGGACTTTTTCAAGTCTAAAATTCATGAACTTGATTTTTGAGAGATAATGACATTTGAAACTTGTTTAATTGCTAATAATGATTATTTTGACATGATATTTGATTTGAATGCTTATGAACTTGGCAAACATTTTCGTATATGCTTATTTGAAAAAGTGTAGATTTGATAAAAATATGAAAATGAGCATAAGTTTGATATAAATTGAACATGTCATTGTAATTATTTTGATTGATGATTTTGCTGACACTAATGCATATTTGGATACACAAAAATTGTGTTTGATATGTTTTGCAGACTGAAAGGGGTGAATCTTCATCCCAAGCTCGCATTGCTCCTCCTGAGAATGCGGAACAACAGGATGTTGATAGCTATTACAAACAAGATATACCTCATCCAGTTATGACATTTTCAGATATGCACGTGGAAGATTTGCACTCGAACTTGAGATTAGATAGACGTTGGATAGATTATCCAAAATACCAAAGGAGCTTGCACACTCTTCATTCTAAAGCTGTTGAAGTACCTAGGGTAATAGAATGGGAACCGTTAGAAGCCGTAGGATTGGCCGAACGGATTAGAGAATTACTTACACAGAGGTATGGTAATTCTACTTTTAACGATTGGGTACGATTATTCAACATGCGTAGACCTTTATATAAAGTATGGTGTGAAGAATTATTGTGTAGTATAGAAATAAATGATCGGGTAGCTAGTTTAACCGATCGAACTTTTATTAGATTTTTGTTAGGAGGTTCGATGCGCCACATGTCTCTACTAGACATGGCTCAGGCCTTACGTATATATACGCCTGAGGAGCTAGCATCTGCCGATTGTCGAGGGTTGATATTAAATGGTAGGAAGATTGATGAAAATTTTGATACACATGGTGTATGGAGTCAAATGACTAGCCATCACCGATTTAAAGGGGGAAATTACTCTTATCTTGATATTGATAGAGCTGAATTAAGAGTAATTCACAGGTTTCTAGCGAACTCGATTACACATCGAGGTAAAAATAAGGAAAAGGTAAATGAGCAAGATTTATTTTACCACATGTGTATTCGAGACCCACAAAGCGCTGTAAGTATACCTTACTGTGTGGGTTATTATTTATCAGCTATGGTTAGGGGGATGAGACTGCACAGTATAATAGGAGGTGGTATATTTATTACATTAATTGCTGAGTATCTCGATGTGGATATAAGTCAGGGGGGATTATTAATCGAAGAACCAGAACCCCACGATACAATTGGTTTAAATGTATATCATGGTGCTAAGGTTTTGAAGAGGCGAAATAATGCCACAGTACAATATAATTGAAGACATCCACAGGTTGAAAGAAATCAACAGCCAGGTAATGTGGGAGGGGGAAATGAAATGACAGAAATGCAAAGGTTTATAGCTTCACAAGAGTATGAAAATGCTAGACATCGAGCATTTGAAGATTGGCAAGTTCATCAAAACCACATCATAGCTCATTGCCAACATATAGGTAGAAACTATATTCCTACTCCAAAGTCCGTATTTCCTCCCTGGTCTATAGAGATCCAACCACCGTATCCTACTTATAACCCAGCTGAAGCATTCTATAACACATACGGTTATGCATGGAACCCCTACTGGAATCAGCATCAACCCTAGTTTATTTTGTTTTATTTATTTTTGTAATGTTACTACATTTAACACTTATGTTGATATTGTAATAGTTTTTATAATTTTCTAACTTTTATTATTAGATTTTAATAATTTTTGAATGTGGGGTAATATAACAAACTTCAAAAATATGTATATATGTTTGCAGTTTATCTTATGTACACAACAGGGTAAAACAACGCATTTTCAAAGACTGGCATTAAGTTCAGCAAAAGCAACTAATTTTGACGACAAGATGCAAAATATATGTGAAATAACAACAAGATGGAATGAACAAATGATATGCACCATTTATCATTCAGCAAACAAAGAACAATATGTTTGGAAACTTTGGTAAAATTTAATCATTTTTCTACGCTAATCACCCTCAATAATTTAAATTGTTACTGATTTCTTGCAAATGAGGGCATTACAAGATCTTAAGTGTGGGAAGGGGTTAAATTCTTTCAGATTTTAAAATTTTTAATTTAAACACTTGGTTGCCATTAAAAATACTAGTAACGCAGTAGTTGTATTAGAATCTAGTGCTCTCTGATAATAAAGAACAACCCTAGTCTTATATACTGACTACCCAATTCTAGTAAAATTTTTCAAAATTTTCAATTAAATGAACTCAAAATCATGTTTATACATATTTATGAACGATGAAAACTAGGTGTTAACACTGAAATTATTGTTACCTTGGAAAGGACATAAATTGAGAAACAACCCAAAATGTTAGAATTCATTTAAGAATGGAATAGAGGAAAATAAAAAGGCAAAGAAAGGAAAATAAAAGCCAAGTGTGGGAAATATTTACCAAGTTATTCAAATTATATATCACATATTTTTGTACAAATAACTGAAAATACTTTTGGTTTGGACTAAACTAAAAAGTTTTACCCAATTTACTGTAATATATTTGAAAGAAAAGATGGATCTACACGATGAATCAATTTCAACATTAAAAGGAAGTAAATTCTTCCGAAAAAGAAACGCGCTTCTTGATTTAGGTCATGAAGTTGTCGTCCAGACCAGCTGTAGGTTGAAGAAAAACCTAGAAAAGTCATCTCTAAAATCAGCAGGAAATCCACGGACCTCAGCATCAAACAGGGTCACCAAGTGGTCAGACTTATCCTAACCATGAGAGGATCTGTCTTGTAAAATGGGAAGGACGCCGTGCAAATTAGCTGGATAAGACTAATGAATCAGATCTCCAGAAAGGATAATCTCCTTAAAGATTAAAAATCAGCTTTTAAGACTGATATTACTCAATCCTAGAGATTGACCTTAAAGATTGAGAATTACAAACTCATGGAATTCAATGATATTTAAACTCGAGCTTGAACGAGAAAATATTTTGATCAAAAATTACAAACCGATTTATTTTCTAAAAACCTATTTTCAATGAGTTCATTACCATTGAACGTAAAATCCTAGGAATTCACCTGGAATTCGTTAGGTCACCTGAACCAAATCGGGTGTCAACCATAAGAACGATGGTTGCATAGCATGGTCGGAGACAGGACCTTGTGCCAGACCGAAAAATCATAGGATGACCTTTACTATTGCTCCTATAAAGGATAGTACTAGCATCCGATACGTTATAGACCATAATTAAAAGCATGTCAGGGGACATTGTCTTAACAGTTGCTTGTTCAATGCTTTCCTTTACAACCGGACGGTAGTTTACCGAAAGGTAATATACGGAGCAAGTATACTGGACGTGTTGCTTTCCCAATACAAGGTTAGCAAGTGGGTGACACAAAACCGCAAGTTTTGAGCTAAAATTTTCAAATCTGAAACCCACTAAACCCACAAAAATAATTTGCAAACACCGGTGAAGGGTTATTTCGGAAAACTTATCTAGGGTAAAAGCTAGATTTAATTTTCAAAAGATCACATGTTTTCATAAAGATCCAATTTTCTTAATGGATATAAATTTTTATAGTCATGTGGGACTGTAAACCACATCGTTACTACCATTGTTTATACCGCCGTAAAGAAATCACTGATGTACAAAGTGTGAAGAATAAAGAAGTGATTCTAGTATTTCAAGACTATATTGCTTGAGGACAAGCAACGCTCAAGTGTGGGAATATTTGATAATGCTAAAAACGAACATATATTTCATAGCATTATCCCTCAAGAAAGACAAGCTTTTAGTTGCAATTGTTCTATTTACAAGTGATATTCGTTTAAATAATAAAAGGTGAAGACAAAAGACAGATTCGACGAATTGAAGACGCAAACGACCAAAATGCTCAAAAGTACAAAATACAATCAAAGAGGTTCCAATTATTGATAAGAAACTTCTCAAAATTACAAGAGTACAAGATTCAAAACGCAAAGTACAAGATATTAAATTGTACGCAAGGACGTTCGAAAATCCGGAACCGGGACCAGAGTCAACTCTCAACGCTCGATGCAACGGACTAAAAATTACAAGTTAACTATGTATATAAATATAATATAATATATAATTAATTATATAAATTATATTTATATTAAAACCGTTGGCAGACTAGGATCCAAACTTGTGTGAGCTGGTTTTACGAACTCCGCGAGTTGCGGAGTTTGTAGTGCAAAAGTGTCACGAGTTGCGAAGCAGCCAAATTCGAAAATGCCTATAAAAGGCAACGCATTCTGAACGTTTTATATATCATATATCAATCTCTCTATCTAAACGTATTATATATATTTATATTTTAATTTTAATTTTAATTTTAATTTCTAATAATAAGGGTATGTTAGCGAATGTTGTAAGGGTGTAAGTCGAAATTCTGTCCGTGTAACGCTACGCTATTTTTAATCATTGTAAGTTATGTTCAACCTTTTTAATTTAATGTCTCGTAGCTAAGTTATTATTATGCTTATTTAATACCGAAGTAATCATGATGTTGGGCTAAAAATATTAAAATTGGGTAATTGGGCTTTGTACCATAATTGGAGTTTGGATAAAAGAACGACACTTGTGGAAATTAGACTATGGGCTATTAATGGGTTTTATATTAACTAAACAATACCTTGTTAATTTAATATACAAACTTATAATTTGACGTATTTATATATAACCACATACGCTTGACTGGGTACAGTGGGCGGGATATCTATAAATACCAATAATTATTCATTTTACCGGACACGGAACTGGATTAATAGTTAATAGACTTGTTGAAACAGGGGTGAATTACATTCAAGGGTAATTGGTGTAATTGTTAACAAAGTAGTAAAACCTTGGTTTACACGCAGTCGATAACCTGGTGTATTCATTAAACAAAGTATTAAAACCTTGTTACAATTCGAATCCCCAATTAGTTGGAATATTTGACTTCGGGAATAAGAATAATTTGACGAAGGCTTTCGCTCTTTATATTTATGACTGATGGACTATTATGGACAAATCCGTATGGACATATTAAATAATCCAGGACAAAGAAAAATTAACCCATGGGAATAAACTAAAATCAACACGTCAAACATCATGATTACGGAAGTTTAAATAAGCATAATTCCTTTATTTTTATATTTAATTGCACTTCTAATTATCGCACTTTTATTTATTGTTATTGTATTTAATTGCACTTTTAATTATCGTACTTTTTAATTATCTCAATTTTATTTTATCGCACTTTTATTTATCTCAATTTCATTATCGTTATTTACTTTACGCTTTAAATTAAGTCTTTTATTTATTTAATATTTTACATTTGGTTTTAACTGCGACTAAAGTTTTAAAAATCGACAAACCGGTCATTAAACGGTAAAAACCCCCCTTTAAAATAATAATATTACTTATATATATATATATTTGTATTTTTATAAATTAAACTAATATAGCGTTAAGCTTTGTTTAAAGATTTTTCCCTGTGGAACGAACCGGACTTACTAAAAACTACACTACTGTACGATTAGGTACACTGCCTATAAGTGTTGTAGCAAGGTGTCATAACCCGACCTTAACCATAAGGACGAATACAATAACATATGATTTCATCGCGAGGTATTGACCTCTATATGCGACATTTTTCAAAAACTGCATTTGTTTTTACAATACAAACCATAGCTTTTATTACAAATACAAGGTTTAAACAACTTAATAAGGATTATCGTTTAGCGATAATCTTAGACTTACAAACTTTACATGTGATAATAACAATACGACCTCCAACATATTTTACATTACAAATCCTCCGATATGCAGTTTTATTTTTGACACAAATATGCATACTCAAGATCTTGCTTAAATTCAACATGTTGCAGCGGAAGCTTTTAGTTATCACCTGAGAATAAACATGCTTAAAACGTCAACATAAAGTTGGTTAGATATAGGTTTAATGCCGGCAGCAATATACATATAGACCACAAGATTTCATATATAAACATTTTAATAAAAATATTCTAATTGATTGAGCACTTGGTAACCATACTTGACATTTAATCACGTCGCATATTCCCTTTATTATGAAATCTTACTACACCGTACCAAGTGTAGTCACGAAACGAAGTACTGTGCAACCGTTGAATAGTGGTCGTCCAGTCCGGTTGGGGTTGTCAGGCCCGATAGATCTATCAACAGGATTCGCGTTTACAATACCGCTGTAAATAGTAGTTACCAAGCTACAGGGAAGTATGCCAGTGGTACAACTCAACGTAGAATATATTTTTCAGTTACTTGTGTCCATATCGTAAAACATAAAATACATGTATTCTCATCCCGAAATATTTAGAGTTTAAAAGTGGGACTATATACTCACTTTTGCCTTGAAGATATATATATTTTGACTTGGTCTCCGGTTGATATCACGAACCTATCCATATATAATATATCAATATATTTTCATTTTAAACAATCGTCACGTATATATACTTATAATACTTTTAATGTCTTCTTAGTCCGTAGTTAGCAATTCAATTTTAATGGTTCATATTTAGGTGTTTAATAAATAAATAAAACCCCCATCGTATTTGTATTGGTCGGGATTAATCTTGACCCATGGTACCTATATTGTCAAGAAGACGTATTGCGTACAATCATGGGATCTTATGATTAATCTTCTCGTATAGTTTATGGGTGATCCTGAAATATATAAAATTAAATTATGAGTACATATATATAAAATATCATGTTATTTTAGAAAGATGTGATTTATTTAATTTTTCTCCAATTATTTTCGTGGCTAAACTAGTTTTGGATATCCGATCTTGTTTTAGTCATAGTTTCTTCGTTACAACTCCGTTTTCGTTGGTTCAACTTGCCACTTCCTTGGATCGAGTCCTTATTTAAGAATATGAACTGTAAATACCTTAGTTTGTATTCGAAATCACAGGTCATAGGTCAAACTTTGGTGAAACTTATGAAGTTGATCATTTTCCATCATGTAAACAACCTTAAATGATTATTTTTCTAAAAATACTTATACTTTGAGTTAAATCATGAAATTTTTATGTGTTAACATATTCATAGTAAATATCAATTTTCCAGAAAATAAGCCTCCAATTCAAAGTTCAAGATGGTTTTTAATTATCCAACCCAAAACAGCCCCCGGTTGTACTCCGACGACGTAAATTCAGTTTTTAAGGTGTTCTTTGAAAAACAAAGTTTTACCTTGTTAAGTTAGCATATCCTTATGATATATTACAGGTATTGAAGTATTTTAAAAGTTAAGTTAGAAGGATCTATTTAGTTTGCAAACAAGTTTGAAAACATTCAAACTATGTTCTTGTTGTTAAAATTTTATACCATAAAATAAGATAACTATATATATATGAATCGAATAAGGTTATGAACAAAGTTACTACCTCAAGTTACTTGGACAAGGTTGCTGTAAAATAGAAGTAAAAACCTAGAACCAAAAGAGTGATGGAGTTGGATGAAAGATTGGAAGCAACTTAAGACATAAACTTGAAATGAAAGTTGTATTTTTGTAGTGTTTTTGTTTGATCTTGTTATGGTGGTGTTTAAGGTGATTCTTGAGAGGATTTTTGCTGGAGTTCTTAGAGATACATGAAGCTAGTAAGTATGTGTTCCTAACTAGAGAAGTAATGTGGTAAAAATTGAAAATGGATGGAAGTATTTAAGGTGGTGGTGGCGTGATTTATGGTATACAAGGACAAGTTCACATGTTGTAATCTTGTGTAATTAGTCATACTATCTTACAAAAGTAATTACCTTATACTTAAGGCATGAACAAGGGTTGGTTGGTGGTGATTTGATGTGTATATACCAATAGTAAATACGTATAGAAGCTAGGTATGATACGAGTACATATACTCTAAATATACGTATAGAAATCTTGTGAAAACGGAACGAGGATTCAAATATAGTTATCTTTTGTGAATATACTTATATTGTTTTATGTATTTAAGTCCTTAAAAAGTGATTAAATACATTACATATACGATATATGTATAAATATTATAGGTTATAAGTATTTATATCAAAAAACGTTACTTAAAGTTATCGTTTTGAAAACTTAAGTTAGTAGTTTCAAAATATACTTATAACTTATTGTTATTAATACAAAATGAGATATTAAAACATCCTTAGATCATGTTAAATATGTATATATACATATATATACACAAACGTATAATTATCATATGTTATATAGTTCATGATATCATCAGTCAAACTAGACGGTCAAACGTTGTGTAAATCTCTTTTCAAAAACATAAGTCTCAACAATTTGGGTTGCTTATCATGTTGGTAAGGTTTAATTTATGTAAATATTAATCTTATAAGTATAGATCGATCGAAAAAGTCCGGGTCATTACACAAGGTTTAAGTATATCCATTCTATAAATAAATAAATATCTTGTATCGTATTTAATAGTATTTCCTAGTAAAATATAAGCTATTTCATATACGCCTCGCATAACATCACACGTATTAACGGAAGATGTTATAATTATATAACCGACTTTAAAATAATTAAACGGAAGGTAAATGGAAAAAGACGGGATCTTACATTACCTACTCCTTAAAAGAAATTTCGTCCCGAAATTTAAGTAGGCGTAGTAGTCATTGTTTCTTCCCCGAGATCTTGCATTTCCAAGTCCACGAATAAATGAGGGTACTTCTTTTTCATTTGATCTTGCCTTTCCCAAGTAAACTCGGGTCCTCTCTTGGCATTCCAACGAACTTTGACAATGGGAATTCGGCTTTGTTTTAGCGTTTTGACGGAGTGGTCCACAATTTCAATCGGTTCTTCCACAAAATGAAGTTTGTCATCAATAGTAAGCTCCTCGAGAGGGATGACGAGTTCGGATTCGGCAAAACACTTCTTCAAATTTGACACATGGAAAGTAGGATGAACGGAGCTCATTTGAGGAAGAAGATCTAGACGATAAGCAACGGTTCCAACACGCTCCAAGATTTCGAAAGGACCAATATACCGCGGATTTAGCTTTCAGCGTTTCCCGAAGCGGATTACACCTTTCCAAGGTGCAACATTTAACATTACGAGGTCACCGACTTGGAATTCGAGGTCGTTGTGTCTAATGTCGGTATAGCTCTTTTGACGACTACGGGCCGTCCTAAGCCTATCTCAGATTTGAACGATCTTCTCGATTGTTTCATGAATGAGTTCGGGTCCGGTGATTTGTGTGTCGCCTACTTTGGTCCAACAAAGAGGTGAATGACATTTGCGACCATATAAAGATTCGAATGTTGTGGCGTTAATACTCACGTGATAACTATTATTGTAAGAGAATTCAGCGAGAGGTAAGTGCTTGTCCCAAGCTTTTCCAAAAATCGATAACGCAAGCTCGTAACATGTCTTCCAAGGTTTGAATTGTGCATTCGCTTTGTCCGTCTGTTTGAGGATGGTATGCGGTGCTCATGTCTAATCATGTCCCAAACGCTTCTTGTAAAGTACGCCAAAATCTAGAAACAAAACGGCCATCTCGGTCGGAAATAATCGATAATGATACACCGTGACGGGCTACGATCTCTTTAATGTAAAGTTGTGCAAGTTTCTCCATTTTTTCGGTTTCCTTCATGGCAAGGAAGTGGGCGGATTTGGTGAGACGGTCCACAATAACCCAAATAGTATCATAACCGCTCGCCGTTCTTGGTAGTTTTGTGATAAAATCCATCGTTATTCTCTCCCACTTCCATTGTGGGATTTCGGGTTATTGAAGTAGTCCGGATGGTCTTTGGTATTCGGCTTTGACTTTGGAGCAAGTTAGGCACTTTCCAACATAAGTAGCAACGTCCCTTTTAATGTTCGGCCACCAATATTGTTCCTTGAGGTCGTGGTACATCTTATTGGCACCGGGGTGAATCGAATATCTTGACTTATGGGCTTCATCTAGAATAAGGCTTCGCAAGTCCCCATAACTAGGCACCCAAATTCTTCCGGCGAAATGTCGGAGTCCGATCTCCTTAACTTCGAATCGAGAGGTGAGGACGTTCAAGCGTTCGAGAGAGATGTTTTCATCCTTGAGAGCCTCGTCTTAGGCTACACAAATTTGATTATTGAGATTGGTGTGGATGGTGATTTTTAAAGCTCGGACACGAAGAGGCACCGCTCTTTCCTTTCGACTTAAGGCATCGGCTACTACATTTGCCTTTCCCGGATGGTAACGAAGCTCACAATCGTAATCGTTCAAGGTTTCAATCCACCGTCGTTGTCTCATGTTTAGTTGTTTTTGATCGAAGACGTGTTGAAGGATTTTGTGATCGGTGAAGATGGTACTCTTGGTTCCATAAAGATAGTGTCTCCACATTTTGAGTGCAAAGACAACGGCTCCGACTTCGAGATCATGTGTCATGTAGTTCCGTTCATGAATTTTTAGTTGTCGAGAGGCATAAGCAATGACTTTCTTTCGTTGCATCAATACACACCCAAAACCATGTTTCGAGGCATCGCAATATACAACAAAATCATCATTGCCTTCAGGAAGTGACAAGATAGTAGCGGTGGTTAGCTTTGTCTTCAAGATTTGAAACGCTGACTCTTGTTCGGTTGCCCAAATGAATTTCTTTCCCTTGTGAGTTAATGCGGTTAGAGGACGTGCAACCAAAGAGAAATCCTTGATGAATCTACGATAGTATCCGGCGAGACCCAAGAATTGTCGAATGTGAGTAGGAGTAGTAGGGGTTTCCCATTTGCTAATGGCTTCGATTTTTGCGGGATCGACCTTAATGCCTTGGTCGCTTACGACATGACCGAGAAATTGAACTTCCTTCAACCAAAATTCACACTTGAAGAATTTAGCATAGAGTCGTTCTTGTCTCAAGAGTTCGAGCACAAGTCGAAGGTGTTGTTCGTGCTCTTCTTCGCTTTTAGAATAGATCAAGATATCATCGATGAATACAATAACGAACTTGTTGAGATACGGTTTGCATACGCGGTTCATAAAATCCATGAACACCGCTGGTGCGTTAGTTAGACCAAATGGCATGACAAGGAATTCGTAACTACCATAGCGAGTCCGAAAAGCGGGTTTGGAGACATCTTCTGTAGTGACCCGAACTTTTCCATGTTTATATATATTAATTGAGATTGATATTTACATGTTTAAATGTTTCCAACATGTTAAGCAATCAAACTTGTTAAGACTTGATTAATTGAAATAGGTTTCATATAGACAATTGACCACCCAAGTTGACCGGTGATTCACGAACGTTAAAACTTGTAAAAACTATATGATGACATATATATGGTTATATATATAGTTAACATGATATTATGATAAGTAAACATATCATTAATTATATTAACAATGAACTACATATGTAAAAACAAGACTACTAACTTAATGATTTTGAAACGAGACATATATGTAACGATTATCGTTGTAACGACATTTAATGTATATATATATCATATTAAGAGATATTAATACATCATAATATCATGATAATATAATAATTTAAAATCTCTTTTGATATTATAAACATTGGGTTAACAACATTTAACAAGATCGTTAACCTAAAGGTTTCAAAACAACATTTACATGTAACGACTAACGATGACTTAACGACTCAGTTAAAATGTATATACATGTAGTGTTTTAATATGTATTCATACACTTTTGAAAGACTTCAAGACACTTATCAAAATACTTCTACTTAACAAAAATGCTTACAATTACATCCTCGTTCAGTTTCATCAACAATTCTACTCGTATGCACCCGTATTTGTACTCGTACAATACACAGCTTTTAGATGTATGTACTATTGGTATATACACTCCAATGATCAGCTCTTAGCAGCCCATGTGAGTCACCTAACACATGTGGGAACCATCATTTGGCAACTAGCATGAAATATCTCATAAAATTACAAAAATATGAGTAATCATTCATGACTTATTTACATGAAAACAAAATAACATATCCTTTATATCTAATCCATACACCAACGACCAAAAACACCTACAAATACTTTCATTCTTCAATTTTCTTCATCTAATTGATCTCTCTCAAGTTCTATCTTCAAGTTCTAAGTGTTCTTCATAAATTCCAAAAGTTCTAGTTTCATAAAATCAAGAATACTTTCAAGTTTGCTAGCTCACTTCCAATCTTGTAAGGTGATCATCCAACCTCAAGAAATCTTTGTTTCTTACAGTAGGTTATCATTCTAATACAAGGTAATAATCATATTCAAACTTTGGTTCAATTTCTATAACTATAACAATCTTATTTCAAGTGATGATCTTACTTGAACTTGTTTTCGTGTCATGATTTTGCTTCAAGAACTTCAAGCCATCCAAAGATCCATTGAAGCTAGATCCATTTTTCTATTTTCCAGTAGGTTTATCCAAGGAACTTAAGGTAGTAATTATGTTCATAACATCATTCGATTCATACATATAAAGCTATCTTATTCGAAGGTTTAAACTTGTAATCACTAGAACATAGTTTAGTTAATTCTAAACTTGTTCGCAAACAAAAGTTAATCCTTCTAACTTGACTTTTAAAATCAACTAAACACATGTTCTATATCTATATGATATGCTAACTTAATGATTTAAAACCTGGAAACACGAAAAACACCGTAAAACCGGATTTACGCCGTCGTAGTAACACCGCGGGCTGTTTTGGGTTAGTTAATTAAAAACTATGATAAATTTTGATTTAAAAGTTTTTATTCTGAGAAAATGATTTTTATTATGAACATGAAACTATATCCAAAAATTATGGTTAAACTCAAAGTGGAAGTATGTTTTCTAAAATGGTCATCTAGACGTCGTTCTTTCGACTGAAATGACTACCTTTACAAAAACGACTTGTAACTTATTTTTCCGACTATAAACCTATACTTTTCTGTTTAGATTCATAAAATAGAGTTCAATATGAAACCATAGCAATTTGATTCACTCAAAACGGATTTAAAATGAAGAAGTTATGGGTAAAACAAGATTGGATAATTTTTCTCATTTTAGCTACGTGAAAATTGGTAACAAATCTATTCCAACCATAACTTAATCAACTTGTATTGTATATTATGTAATCTTGAGATACCATAGACACGTATACAATGTTTCGACCTATCATGTCGACACATCTATATATATTTCGGAACAACCATAGACACTCTATATGTGAATGTTGGAGTTAGCTATACAGGGTTGAGGTTGATTCCAAAATATATATAGTTTGAGTTGTGATCAATACTGAGATACGTATACACTGGGTCGTGGATTGATTCAAGATAATATTTATCGATTTATTTCTGTACATCTAAATGTGGACAACTAGTTGTAGGTTACTAACGAGGACAGCTGACTTAATAAACTTAAAACATCAAAATATATTAAAAGTGTTATAAATATATTTTGAACATACTTTGATATATATGTATATATTGTTATAGGTTCGTGAATCAACCAGTGGCCAAGTCTTACTTCCCGACGAAGTAAAAATCTGTGAAAGTGAGTTATAGTCCCACTTTTAAAATCTAATATTTTTGGGATGAGAATACATGCAGGTTTTATAAATGATTTACAAAATAGACACAAGTACGTGAAACTACATTCTATGGTTGAATTATCGAAATCGAATATGCCCCTTTTTATTAAGTCTGGTAATCTAAGAATTAGGGAACAGACACCCTAATTGACGCGTATCCTAAAGATAGATCTATTGGGCTTAACAAACCCTATCCAAAGTACCGGATGCTTTAGTACTTCGAAATTTATATCATATCCGAAGGGTGTCCCGGAATGATGGGGATATTCTTATATATGCATCTTGTTAATGTCGGTTACTAGGTATTCACCATATGAATGATTTTTATCTCTATGTATGGGATGTGTATTGAAATATGAAATCTTGTGGTCTATTATTATGATTTGATATATATAGGTTAAACCTATAACTCACCAACATTTTTGTTGACGTTTTAAGCATGTTTATTCTCAGGTGATTATTAAGAGCTTCCGCTGTCGCATACTTAAATAAGGACGAGATTTGGAGTCCATGCTTGTATGATATTGTGTAAAAACTGCATTCAAGAAACTTATTTTGTTGTAACATATTTGTATTGTAAACCATTATGTAATGGTCGTGTGTAAACAGGATATTTTAGATTATCATTATTTGATAATCTACGTAAAGCTTTTTAAACCTTTATTGATGAAATAAAGGTTATGGTTTGTTTTAAAATGAATGCAGTCTTTGAAAAACGTCTCATATAGAGGTCAAAACCTCGCAACGAAATTAATTAATATGGAACGTTTTTAATCAATAAGAACGGGACATTTCAGTTGGTATCCGAGCGTTGGTCTTAGAGAACCAGAATTTTGCATTAGTGTGTCTTATCGAGTTTGTTAGGATGCATTAGTGAGTCTGGACTTCGACCGTGTTTACTTGAAAAATGATTGCTTAACAAATTTTGTTGGAAACTATATATTTTTAACATGTGAATATTATGTGATATATTAATCTCTTAACGTGTTTGATATTATGTGATAGATGTCTACCACTAGAACAAGTGCCATTGACTCACCTAATAATAATGAAGAGTCAAATGTAAATTGGAATGATTCGTGGACTGATTCACAAGTTCCCGAAGAGGAACCGGAAGAAGAGTCGGAACCGGAAGAAGAGTCGGAACCGGAAGAAGAATCGGAACCGGAAGAAGAAATAGAACCAGTGGGGGAAATAATAAAACGGTTAAGTAGAAGAAAATCCTCAACCAACCGACCAAAGTTAGTTATGGTCAATGGTGTTTCCGCCAAGGAAGCAAAATATTGGGAGGATTACCAATTCTCCGATGAATCGGATTCCGACGAGAATTCCGATGATGTTATAGAAATTACCCCAACTGAATTTAAAAAGGCAAAAGAAAATAATAAGGGAAAGGGCATAAAAATAGAGAAATCTAATTCCAACCCCGATGAACTTTATATGTATCGTCAACCCCCGAAGTCCTTAAGTTGTAACAATGACCCGGGAACCTCTAAACCACCAGGTTTTTCTAAACCAATGTGGAAAATTACGGCTCGTATTAGGGGAACATCATATATCCCTAGAAACTTGGCAAAATGAACCAAAACCGAAGAAGAAGAAACAAGCGAGTCGGAATAAGATAGTTGTATTCGTGTGGTGTAATATATGTAATATAGTGTGCTTATGCTTTATGATATATGTAAAAATTGCTTGTATTAATAAGTATTTTTTTATGAATCTAACTCTTGTCTATTTTACAGTTTAAAAACACAAAATGGATAGACAACCCAATATTTTAAGAGACCTATCCGGAGACATGATTGATGAAATCTTGTCTAGAGTCGGCCAGAATTCCTCGGCACAACTATTTAAGGCGAGATCAGTTTGTAAGACATTCGAAGAACGTTCCAAGAATGTCTTGGTTTATAAGAGACTTTCGTTTGAAAGATGGGGGATATCACATTGGGAAACCCATAAGTTACGATGTGTTTACTTTGACGCATATATTGCGGGGAACCCAAATGCTATTTTACGCAACGGGTTAAGAAATTATTTTGACTCAATATATCCGAATATTGGACTTCGTGATTTAGAAAAAGCGGCTAACATGCAACATAAAGAAGCATGTTATGCTTACGGATTAGTAATGTTCGCTTCTCACCAAAGTGAGAACAAGAACATCGGGCTACAACTATTAAACAAAACGTTTCCACAAGTGACGGAGTCGGTAATTGGGGTAAGAAATGAGGTTTTTAGATTATTACGGGACTGTTGGACATTACGTAACCCTCGTCCCTTTGATGACGTTACAACACGCTGTCTTATCAACGGCCATAACGGTTATGTTGCACAAGACCAAGGATGGGAAGTAGTCCTAGTAAAACCAGAATGCATGACTTGTTTCTGGACGTATGAATTACGTGTCTTTATTGCCTTTGCTGAACGACTTGTGTACTAGCTAGAATTATCTTCACAACTATCTTGTATCAAAGTTATTGTGTGCTATATTTCATGATTTATGTAAAATAAGCGGTATTGTAAGTTTGTAAAATATTGTATAAAAGTTTGAACGCGAAATATTATTATAATCAGTTTTTCATATAGAATTGTAGTAGTTGAATTGTATATTAGCTACTAAGTATGAACTTAACGGGTAGGTACTACCCGAATTTAAACTTATAAAACGCTAATATGAAGAAAAAGCTTTTATAAATGAGTTCATATTATGCTACGAAATACTATTAACTACTCTTAATATTCTGTATGATTAACTTGTTCCATTTAACTATTTTGAAGGAAATGGCACCGACTACTCGACACACCGTGAATATGAATGAAGAAGAATTCCGTACTTTTCTAGCTTCAAACATAGCCGCAGTACAGGCTGCGCTACATACCAACAATAACCTTGGATCTAGCAATACAGGAAATCGTGTAGGATGCACCTACAAAGAATTCACTGCCTGCAAACCTTTGGAATTTGATGGAACCGAAGGACCGATCGGATTGAAACGGTGGACCGAGAAGGTCGAATCGGTGTTTGCCATAAGTAAGTGTACTAAAGAGGACAAAGTAAAGTACGCTACGCATACCTTCACAGGTTCTGCGTTAACATGGTGGAATACCTATCTAGAGCAAGTGGGACAAGACGATGCGTACGCACTACCGTGGTCAGCATTCAAGCACTTGATGAACGAGAAGTACCGTCCCAGAACCGAGGTCAATAAGCTCAAGACAGAACTTAGAGGGTTACGAACCCAAGGATTTGATATTACCACGTACGAAAGACGATTCACAGAATTGTGCCTATTGTGTTCGGGAGCATTCGAAGATGAGGAAGAGAAGATCGACGCGTTTGTGAAAGGATTACCGGAAAGAATCCAAGAAGATATAAGTTCACACGAGCCCGCCTCCATACAACAGGCATGTAGAATGGCTCACAAACTCGTGAACCAAATTGAAGAAAGAATTAAAGAACAGACTGCTGAAGAGGCCAATGTGAAGCAAGTCAAAAGAAAGTGGGAGGAAAACGGTGATAAGAATCACCAATACAACAACAACAGCAATTACAACAATAATCGCAACAATTATCCCAACAATCGCAACATCAATCGCAACTACAACAAACGGCCCAACAACAACAACAACAACAACAACAGCAACTACAACAATCATCCCAACAACAATAATAACCGCAACAACAACAACAATCAGAAGCAGCTATGCCAAAGGTGTGAAAAGAATCACTCGGGGTTCTGCACCAAATTTTGCAACAAGTGTAAAAGAAATGGTCATAGCGCGGCGAAGTGTGAGGTCTACGGACCAGGGGTTAATGGAACGAAAGGAACAAATGATGTCGGAACGAGTAATGGCGGAGCAAGTAGTGTCGGAGCAAGTTATGCCAATGTAGTTTGTTATAAATGTGGAAAACCGGGCCACATTATTAGAAATTGCCCGAACCAGGAGAACACGAATGGACAAGGCCGTGGAAGAGTTTTCAATATTAATGCGGCAGAGGCACAGGAAGACCCGGAGCTTGTTACGGGTACGTTTCTTATTGACAATAAATCTGCTTACGTTTTATTTGATTCGGGTGCGGATAGAAGCTATATGAGTAGAGATTTTTGTGCTAAATTAAGTTGTCCATTGACGCCTTTGGATAGTAAATTTTTACTCGAATTAGCAAATGGTAAATTAATTTCAGCAGATAATATATGTCGGAATCGAGAAATTAAACTGGTTAGCGAAACATTTAAGATTGATTTGATACCAGTAGAGTTAGGGAGTTTTGATGTGATAATCGGTATGGACTGGTTGAAAGAAGTGAAAGCGGAGATCGTCTGTTACAAAAATGCAATTCGCATTATAAGAGAAAAAGGAAAACCCTTAATGGTGTACGGAGAAAAGGGCAACACGAAGCTACATCTTATTAGTAATTTGAAGGCACAAAAACTAATAAGAAAAGGTTGCTATGCTGTTCTAGCACACGTCGAGAAAGTACAAACTGAAGAAAAGAGCATCAATGATGTTCCCATTGCAAAAGAATTTCCCGATGTATTTCCGAAAGAATTACCGGGATTACCCCCACATCGATCCGTTAAATTTCAAATAGATCTTGTACCAGGAGCTGCACCAATAGCTCGTGCTCCTTACAGACTCGCACCCAGCGAAATGAAAGAACTGCAAAGCCAATTACAAGAATTTTTAGAGCGTGGTTTCATTCGACCAAGCACATCACCGTGGGGAGCTCCTGTTTTGTTTGTCAAGAAGAAAGATGGTACATTCAGGTTGTGTATCGACTACCGAGAGTTGAACAAACTTACCATCAAGAACCGCTACCCACTACCGAGAATTGACGACTTATTTGATCAACTACAAGGCTCGTCTGTTTATTCAAAGATTGACTTACGTTCCGGGTATCATCAAATGCGGGTGAAAGAAGATGATATTCCAAAGACTGCTTTCAGAACACGTTACGGTCATTACGAGTTTATGGTCATGCCGTTTGGTTTAACTAATGCACCAGCTGTGTTCATGGACCTTATGAACCGAGTGTGTGGACCATACCTTGACAAGTTTGTCATTGTTTTCATTGATGACATACTTATTTACTCAAAGAATGACCAACAACACGGTGAACATTTGAGAAAGGTGTTAGAAGTATTGAGAAAAGAAGAATTGTACGCTAAGTTTTCAAAGTGTGCATTTTGGTTGGAAGAAGTTCAATTCCTCGGTCACATAGTGAACAAAGAAGGTATTAAGGTGGATCCGGCAAAGATAGAAACTGTTGAAAAGTGGGAAACCCCGAAAACTCCGAAACACATACGCCAGTTTTTAGGACTAGCTGGTTACTACAGAAGGTTCATCCAAGACTTTTCCAGAATAGCAAAACCCTTGACTGCATTAACGCATAAAGGGAAGAAATTTGAATGGAATGATGAACAAGAGAAAGCGTTTCAGTTATTGAAGAAAAAGCTAACTACGGCACCTATATTGTCATTGCCTGAAGGGAATGATGATTTTGTGATTTATTGTGACGCATCAAAGCAAGGTCTCGGTTGTGTATTAATGCAACGAACGAAGGTGATTGCTTATGCCTCTAGACAATTGAAGATTCACGAGCAAAATTATACGACGCATGATTTGGAATTAGGCGCGGTTGTTTTTGCATTAAAGACTTGGAGGCACTACTTATATGGGGTCAAAAGTATTATATATACCGACCACAAAAGTCTTCAACACATATTTAATCAGAAACAACTGAATATGAGGCAGCGTAGGTGGATTGAATTGTTGAATGATTATGACTTTGAGATTCGTTACCACCCGGGGAAGGCAAATGTGGTAGCCGATGCCTTGAGCAGGAAGGACAGAGAACCCATTAGAGTAAAATCTATGAATATAATGATTCATAATAACCTTACTACTCAAATAAAGGAGGCGCAACAAGGAGTTTTAAAAGAGGGAAATTTAAAGGATGAAATACCCAAAGGATCGGAGAAGCATCTTAATATTCGGGAAGACGGAACCCGGTATAGGGCTGAAAGGATTTGGGTACCAAAATTTGGAGATATGAGAGAAATGGAACTTAGAGAGGCTCATAAAACCAGATACTCAATACATCCTGGAACGGGGAAGATGTACAAGGATCTCAAGAAACATTTTTGGTGGCCGGGTATGAAAGCCGATGTTGCTAAATACGTAGGAGAATGTTTGACGTGTTCTAAGGTCAAAGCTGAGCATCAGAAACCATCAGGTCTACTTCAACAACCCGAAATCCCGGAATGGAAATGGGAAAACATTACCATGAATTTCATCACTAAATTGCCAAGGACTGCAAGTGGTTTTGATACTATTTGGGTAATAGTTGATCGTCTCACCAAATCAGCACACTTCCTGCCAATAAGAGAAGATGACAAGATGGAGAAGTTAGCACGACTGTATTTGAAGGAAGTCGTCTCCAGACATGGAATACCAATCTCTATTATCTCTGATAGGGATGGCAGATTTATTTCTAGATTCTGGCAGACATTACAGCAAGCATTAGGAACTCGTCTAGACATGAGTACTGCCTATCATCCACAAACTGATGGGCAGAGCGAAAGGACGATACAAACGCTTGAAGACATGCTACGAGCATGTGTTATTGATTTCGGAAACAGTTGGGATCGACATCTACCGTTAGTAGAATTTTCCTACAACAACAGCTACCATTCAAGCATTGAGATGGCGCCATTTGAAGCACTTTATGGTAGAAAGTGCAGGTCTCCGATTTGTTGGAGTGAAGTGGGGGATAGACAGATTACGGGTCCGGAGATTATACAAGAAACTACCGAGAAGATCATCCAAATTCAACAACGGTTGAAAACCGCCCAAAGTCGACAAAAGAGCTACGCTGACATTAAAAGAAAAGATATAGAATTTGAAATTGGAGAGATGGTCATGCTTAAAGTTGCACCTTGGAAAGGCGTTGTTCGATTTGGTAAACGAGGGAAATTAAATCCAAGGTATATTGGACCATTCAAGATTATTGATCGTGTCGGACCAGTAGCTTACCGACTTGATTTACCTCAACAACTCGCGGCTGTACATAACACTTTCCACGTTTCGAATTTGAAGAAATGTTTTGCTAAAGAAGATCTCACTATTCCGTTAGATGAAATCCAAATCAACGAAAAACTTCAATTCATCGAAGAACCCGTCGAAATAATGGATCGTGAGGTTAAAAGACTTAAGCAAAACAAGATACCAATTGTTAAGGTTCGATGGAATGCTCGTAGAGGACCCGAGTTCACCTGGGAGCGTGAAGATCAGATGAAGAAGAAATACCCGCATCTATTTCCAGAAGATTCGTCAACACCTTCAACAGCTTAAAATTTCGGGACGAAATTTATTTAACGGGTAGGTACTGTAGTGACCCGAACTTTTCCATGTTTATATATATTAATTGAGATTGATATTTACATGTTTAAATGTTTCCAACATGTTAAGCAATCAAACTTGTTAAGACTTGATTAATTGAAATAGGTTTCATATAGACAATTGACCACCCAAGTTGACCGGTGATTCACGAACGTTAAAACTTGTAAAAACTATATGATGACATATATATGGTTATATATATAGTTAACATGATATTATGATAAGTAAACATATCATTAATTATATTAACAATGAACTACATATGTAAAAACAACACTACTAACTTAATGATTTTGAAACGAGACATATATGTAACGATTATCGTTGTAACGATATTTAATGTATATATATCATATTAAGAGATATTCGTACATCATAATATCATGATAATATAATAATTTAAAATCTCTTTTGATATTATAAACATTGGGTTAACAACATTTAACAAGATCGTTAACCTAAAGGTTTCAAAACAACATTTACATGTAACGACTAACGATGACTTAACGACTCAGTTAAAATGTATATACATGTAGTGTTTTAATATGTATTCATACACTTTTGAAAGACTTCAAGACACTTATCAAAATACTTCTACTTAACAAAAATGCTTACAATTACATCCTCGTTCAGTTTCATCAACAATTCTACTCGTATGCACCCGTATTTG
Source organism: Rutidosis leptorrhynchoides (assembly GCF_046630445.1). NCBI lineage: Eukaryota > Viridiplantae > Streptophyta > Magnoliopsida > Asterales > Asteraceae > Rutidosis > Rutidosis leptorrhynchoides. Next base: position 411,417,147 of record NC_092336.1, read on the forward strand.
TACTCGTACAATACACAGCTTTTAGATGTATGTACTATTGGTATATACACTCCAATGATCAGCTCTTAGCAGCCCATGTGAGTCACCTAACACATGTAGGAACCATCATTTGGCAACTAGCATGAAATATCTCATAAAATTACAAAAATATGAGTAATCATTCATGACTTATTTACATGAAAACAAAATAACATATCCTTTATATCTAATCCATACACCAACGACCAAAAACACCTACAAACACTTTCATTCTTCAATTTTCTTCATCTAATTGATCTCTCTCAAGTTCTATCTTCAAGTTCTAAGTGTTCTTCATAAATTCCAAAAGTTCTAGTTTCATAAAATCAAGAATACTTTCAAGTTTGCTAGCTCACTTCCAATCTTGTAAGGTGATCATCCAACCTCAGGAAATCTTTGTTTCTTACAGTAGGTTATCATTCTAATACAAGGTAATAATCATATTCAAACTTTGGTTCAATTTCTATAACTATAACAATCTTATTTCAAGTGATGATCTTACTTGAACTTGTTTTCGTGTCATGATTTTGCTTCAAGAACTTCAAGCCATCCAAAGATCCATTGAAGCTAGATCCATTTTTCTCTTTTCCAGTAGGTTTATCCAAGGAACTTAAGGTAGTAATTATGTTCATAACATCATTCGATTCATACATATAAAGCTATCTTATTCGAAGGTTTAAACTTGTAATCACTAGAACATAGTTTAGTTAATTCTAAACTTGTTCGCAAACAAAAGTTAATCCTTCTAACTTGACTTTTAAAATCAACTAAACACATGTTCTATATCTATATGATATGCTAACTTAATTATTTAAAACCTGGAAACACGAAAAACACCGTAAAACCGGATTTACGCCGTCGTAGTAACACCGCGGGCTGTTTTGGGTTAGTTAATTAAAAACTATGATAAACTTTGATTTAAAAGTTTTTATTCTGAGAAAATGATTTTTATTATGAACATGAAACTATATCCAAAAATTATGGTTAAACTCAAAGTGGAAGTATGTTTTCTAAAATGGTCATCTAGACGTCGTTCTTTCGACTGAAATGACTACCTTTACAAAAACGACTTGTAACTTATTTTTCCGACTATAAACCTATACTTTTCTATTTAGATTCATAAAATAGAGTTCAATATGAAACCATAGCAATTTGATTCACTCAAAACGGATTTAAAATGAAGAAGTTATGGGTAAAACAAGATTGGATAATTTTTCTCATTTTAGCTACGTGAAAATTGGTAACAAATCTATTCCAACCATAACTTAATCAACTTGTATTGTATATTATGTAATCTTGAGATACCATAGACACGTATACAATGTTTCGACCTATCATGTCGACACATCTATATATATTTCGGAACAACCATAGACACTCTATATGTGAATGTTGGAGTTAGCTATACAGGGTTGAGGTTGATTCCAAAATATATATAGTTTGAGTTGTGATCAATACTGAGATACGTATACACTGGGTCGTGGATTGATTCAAGATAATATTTATCGATTTATTTCTGTACATCTAACTGTGGACAACTAGTTGTAGGTTACTAACGAGGACAGCTGACTTAATAAACTTAAAACATCAAAATATATTAAAAGTGTTATAAATATATTTTGAACATACTTTGATATATATGTATATATTGTTATAGGTTCGTGAATCAACCAGTGGCCAAGTCTTACTTCCCGACGAAGTAAAAATCTGTGAAAGTGAGTTATAGTCCCACTTTTAAAATCTAATATTTTTGGGATGAGAATACATGCAGGTTTTATAAATGATTTACAAAATAGACACAAGTACGTGAAACTACATTCTATGGTTGAATTATCGAAATCGAATATGCCCCTTTTTATTAAGTCTGGTAATCTAAGAATTAGGGAACAGACACCCTAATTGACGCGAATCCTAAAGATAGATCTATTGGGCTTAACAAACCCCATCCAAAGTACCGGATGCTTTAGTACTTCGAAATTTATATCATATCCGAAGGGTGTCCCGGAATGATGGGGATATTCTTATATATGCATCTTGTTAATGTCGGTTACCAGGTGTTCACCATATGAATGATTTTTATCTCTATGTATGGGATGTGTATTGAAATATGAAATCTTGTGGTCTATTATTATGATTTGATATATATAGGTTAAACCTATAACTCACCAACATTTTTGTTGACGTTTTAAGCATGTTTATTCTCAGGTGATTATTAAGAGCTTCCGCTGTCGCATACTTAAATAAGGACGAGATTTGGAGTCCATGCTTGTATGATATTGTGTAAAAACTGCATTCAAGAAACTTATTTTGTTGTAACATATTTGTATTGTAAACCATTATGTAATGGTCGTGTGTAAACAGGATATTTTAGATTATCATTATTTGATAATCTACGTAAAGCTTTTTAAACCTTTATTGATGAAATAAAGGTTATGGTTTGTTTTAAAATGAATGCAGTCTTTGAAAAACGTCTCATATAGAGGTCAAAACCTCGCAACGAAATCAATTAATATGGAACGTTTTTAATCAATAAGAACGGGACATTTCATCTTCCCCCTTAACCCTTAGTTGATGATAACCCGAGCGGAGATCGATTTTTGAATATACGCAAGACCCTTTTAGTTGATCAAAGAGGTCGTCGATGTGCGGAAGAGGATATCGGTTCTTAACCGTTAATTTGTTTAGTTCACGATAGTCGATGCACATTCGTAGGGATCCATCTTTCTTCTTAACGAATAAAATCGGAGCACCCCATGGTGAATGGCTAGGTTGGATAAAACCACGGTCAAGTAGTTCTTGGATTTGACTTTGCAATTCTTGCATTTCGGATGGAGCAAGTCTATACGGTGCACGTGCTACGGGTGCGGCTCCCGGAATAAGATCGATTTGGAATTCTACTGGTCGATGAGGTGGAAGGCCCGACAATTCCTCGGGAAAGACATCGGAAAAGTCACTAACAATTGGCACATCATCGATATGCTTCTCATCGATCTCGACTTTCTTAACATGGGCTAGAATCGCGAAACAACCTTTACGAAGGTATTTTTCAACTTTAAGGCACGAGACGAGGTTGAGTCCGGTGCAACTCTTATTGCCATAGACAATCAAGGGTTCACCATTCTCGATAGAAATTTGAATCGCTTTAAGATCGCAAAGAATGTGAGATTTCGTTTTGGCTAACCAATCCATACCAATGATTACATCGAAACTCCCTAGTTCTATTGGTATCAAGTCAATTTCAAACTCTTTACCCATTAAGTTTAACGTACACCCCCGATAAAATTTGTCGGCACTCAATAGTTTCCCGTTGGCCACTTCAATGGTATAAGTAGTATCTAGTGGGAGTGGTGGAGTGCTAAAAGAATGAGTCAAAGTCTTGGATACAAAACTCTTATCGGCACCCGAATCAAATAAGCAAGGGACATATGAGTTGTTGAGAAGAAACGTACCCGTGACTAATTCATTATTATCCCGGGCATCCTCGGTGTTAATGTTGAAAGCTCGGCCGTGTGCATTGGGGTTAGCTTTCTTCTTTGGGAATGCATTTCTATAATGCCCCGTTTGGCCACATTCGTAACAAGTGACTGTCTTTGGTGCATTGGGTCCCCTTTGAGCGACGGGAGCGGCATTTCTACAATCGTTGACCCCATGACCACTCCTTTGACATTTGTTGCAAAACGGCTTGCCACATTCACCATAATGATAGTTGCGGCACTTGTTGCAAAATGACTTGCTACATTCACCATAATGATGTTTGTGACACTTGTTGCAAGAGGGTAGGATTCTGGCTTAACCTTTCTTGCCGTCGGAGGTGAAAGACTTCTTGGTGAAGTTGTTGTTGTTGCTTGATTAGGGGGCTTCCCATTTTCTTTTGTTGCCACCTGACTTATCCTCGACTTTAGGTGCCGGCACTTCAATTTCATCCATCGTTTCTATGAATTGGCGGGCCATCTTTAAAGCTTCTTTTAGGTTGGCGGGTTTGGATGACATTACCCCGTGTTTGATGCTCTTAGGAAGGCCATCTATGTAAAGTTCAACTCGTAGAGGCTCGGGATTTACAAGGTTTGGACACATTAGATCTAGCTCCGAAAACCATTGATTATAAGCATTGAGGTCGTTTCTAACCGCTTTCAAACTTCTTAGCTCGCTTTCGAGCCTTCGGGTCTCTTCGCGCGGAAAGTATTCGGTGATCATCTTTTCCTTTAAGTTGGACCAAGAGAGCGTGAGCTTCATCGGTACCCACCGATTGTACATACGTGTTCCACCACGTGAGAGCGATAACGGAAAAAGTGTGGGTGGAATATTTGACCTTGTCTTGGTCCCGGCAACCGCTTATGCTAAAAACGGCTTCCGTTTGCTCAAACCATCGAGTAAGAGCAACCGGTCCTCCGGTCCCATCGAAAGTATTGCACCCCATGAAAGCTTTGTAGGAGCATCCCTCGTTTGAGTTACCGGCTCCATTTTTGTTGTTTTTGTGGTTGTTGTTTTTGTGGTTGTTGTTGGATGAGTGATCGGCCATGGCCGCATCTACGGCGGTGGCTATCATTCGTTGAAGTGCTTGTTCGGGAGTCTCATTGCGTGAAACTTGGCGAGGAGGCATTGTTCCTTCAAGACACAAGAATATCATTGGTTACTATTCTAAATAATACTAATCGTGACATGGAATAAAGATAGAGAGAAAATTTTCCTTGACCCGCCTTAAATTCTTTATGTCATAATGTCGGAATGTCCATATGAGTCACCGTAATATAATCCCGAAAAATATATTACCCTAATTCATATGTGCATTCGACATTATTTCATATAGTCAAGGTGGCGTGTCAATCAAATTAAACAACGTGAGATTAAGATGGAATAAGATTTAGATATGAATAGAAGAGTTCGAGTATAATGCACAAGTAGTCAAGTAATTCCTATTTCAAGTCTATATGCCGGTTGTAGTCTAGACTCACTAATGTACCCTATGACTTGGGGTTGACACCAATGAACTCTAAATCCCTACAACCAACGCTCTGATACCATCTGTAGCGACCCGACAAAATCGTCATTGACGGCGCCGTCCTCTTAGGTCCCGTTACTTGGTCATAAGTCTTTAAAAACAACGTTTGACCAAAAAAAATATGTCGCATTCATTTCAAATGTATGGATGTTTCAAGGTTTACAAAAGTAGTTCAACGACTAGTTATATTACAACGTTTAAAGTGCAAATGAAACCTATGCGACACAATTTAAAGTAAGTCAAAAGATGCTCCACTTATGCATGTATACTCGACATCCAATCAACTATCAAAAAGTAGAGTGTGGAAGCATGTATCAATGTAACATCCCGTCTTTTTCCGTATTTTAAAGTCCGTTATATAATTATAACATCTTCCGTTAATACGTGTTCTTAAAATATTTCGTTTAGGTAATTCACGCACCCGCTTTCAAACTCGAGGGACCAAACGTGCTAAGGAGCCAAACTAGTTGACTAGGTCAACTAGTCAAACTCCTCTCCTCCATTCATTCAATCCTTCACCCTTTCCACTACTTACACCTTTTTGCTCTCAAACCCTCAAACAAGAAATCATCATCTAAATTCGATCTAGCAACCGTTCTTCAAAACAAATTACATATTTGGAATCCTTGCAACTTCCTCTTCGAATCCATACCGATTTCATCTCTTTGAGGTAACTTTCTAAAAATACTAGATTCTTTGTTCTTGATGTTTTTAACTTATAAAAGTGTTAATTAGTGTCTATGGCTCAAGTCTAACATGAATATGTGATTTATATGCTCGATCTTGTTATTTTAAGTAACTTGCATGAACTTAAATTTTGGTGTGTTTGATCATGTATTTTGGTTGCTTAAATGTTGTTAGATGTTAAAAATGCATGTATTAAATGTGTTACTAGCATCACTAGCTTCGTTTTGATGTGTAGGTTGATTAGGAAAACATCACTAACATGATTATTGATTTTGTGAGTTTGGTTAGGGTTTGATTATTAAATGTGTTTGTAATTATCACTAACAATTCATCACTAACTTGCTTGATAATGTTGTTTGTAAGTGTTTAGTTGTATTGTATACATAATTACCTACGAAACAGCGTATTATATGTGTGCATTCAATTCTCGAATCATCAGTGTGCATTTATGAACTTGGATGCAATTAATGGTGAACATTTAATGCGGTTTTGGTTGCCATAAATGTTGAATTGATTGATGAATTGTGCTTAGTTGTTTTCCTCGTCAAAATACCTTTCCAACGATATAGGATACATGTTATAGGTGTTTTCAAATCATATGTTGTATTTGATTAGAGTTTGGTTCGTGCACTTATGAATTTCTGCAAGCAAAACCTGTATGCCAGTTTGGACACCGTCCAAACCTTTGGACGCCTTCCAGTGCTTCATTGCTGGATGCCGTCCAGAACTTTTGTGAAATGTCCCGTTCTTATTGATTAAAAACGTTCCATATTAATTGATTTCGTTGCGAGGTTTTGACCTCTATATGAGACATTTTTCAAAGACTGCATTCATTTTTAAACAAACCATAACCTTTATTTCATCAATAAAGGTTTAAAAAGCTTTACGTAGATTATCAAATAATGATAATCTAAAATATCCTGTTTACACACGACCATTACATAATGGTTTACAATACAAATATGTTACAACAAAATAAGTTTCTTGAATGCAGTTTTTACACAATATCATACAAGCATGGACTCCAAATCTTGTCCTTATTTAAGTATGCGACAGCGGAAGCTCTTAATAATCACCTGAGAATAAACATGCTTTAAACGTCAACAAAAATGTTGGTGAGTTATAGGTTTAACCTATATATATCAAATCGTAACAATAGACCACAAGATTTCATATTTCAATACACATCCCATACATAGAGATAAAAATCATTCATATGGTGAACACCTGGTAACCGACAATAACAAGATGCATATATAAGAATATCCCCATCATTCCGGGACACCCTTCGGATATGATATAAATTTCGAAGTACTAAAGCATCCGGTACTTTGGATGGGGTTTGTTAGGCCCAATAGATCTATCTTTAGGATTCGCGTCAATTAGGGTGTCTGTTCCCTAATTCTTAGATTACCAGACTTAATAAAAAGGGGCATATTCGATTTCGATAATTCAACCATAGAATGTAGTTTCACGTACTTGTGTCTATTTTGTAAATCATTTATAAAACCTGCATGTATTCTCATCCCAAAAATATTAGATTTTAAAAGTGGGACTATAACTCACTTTCACAGATTTTTACTTCGTCGGGAAGTAAGACTTGGCCACTGGTTGATTCACGAACCTATAACAATATATACATATATATCAAAGTATGTTCAAAATATATTTACAACACTTTTAATATATTTTGATGTTTTAAGTTTATTAAGTCAGCTGTCCTCGTTAGTAACCTACAACTAGTTGTCCACAGTTAGATGTACAGAAATAAATCGATAAATATTATCTTGAATCAATCCACGACCCAGTGTATACGTATCTCAGTATTGATCACAACTCAAACTATATATATTTTGGAATCAACCTCAACCCTGTATAGCTAACTCCAACATTCACATATAGAGTGTCTATGGTTGTTCCGAAATATATATAGATGTGTCGACATGATAGGTCGAAACATTGTATACGTGTCTATGGTATCTCAAGATTACATAATATATAATACAAGTTGATTAAGTTATGGTTGGAATAGATTTGTTACCAATTTTCACGTAGCTAAAATGAGAAAAATTATCCAATCTTGTTTTACCCATAACTTCTTCATTTTAAATCCGTTTTGAGTGAATCAAATTGCTATGGTTTCATATTGAACTCTATTTTATGAATCTAAACAAAAAAAGTATAGGTTTTTAGTCGGAAAAATAAGTTACAAGTCGTTTTTGTAAAGGTAGTCATTTCAGTCGAAAGAACGACGTCTAGATGACCATTTTAGAAAACATACTTCCACTTTGAGTTTAACCATAATTTTTGGATATAGTTTCATGTTCATAATAAAAATCATTTTCTCAGAATAACAACTTTTAAATCAAAGTTTATCATAGTTTTTAATTAACTAACCCAAAACAGCCCGCGGTGTTACTACGACGGCGTAAATCCGGTTTTACGGTGTTTTTCGTGTTTCCAGGTTTTAAATCATTAAGTTAGCATATCATATAGATATATAACATGTGTTTAGTTTATTTTAAAAGTCAAGTTAGAAGGATTAACTTTTGTTTGCGAACAAGTTTAGAATTAACTAAACTATGTTCTAGTGATTACAAGTTTAAACCTTCGAATAAGATAGCTTTATATGTATGAATCGAATGATGTTATGAACATCATTACTACCTTAAGTTCCTTGGATGAACCTACTGGAAAAGAGAAAAATGGATCTAGCTTCAATGGATCCTTGGATGGCTCAAAGTTCTTGAAGCAAAATCATGACACGAAAACAAGTTCAAGTAAGATCATCACTTGAAATAAGATTGTTATAGTTATAGAAATTGAACCAAAGTTTGAATATGATTATTACCTTGTATTAGAATGATAACCTACTGTAAGAAACAAAGATTTCTTGAGGTTGGATGATCACCTTACAAGATTGGAAGTGAGCTAGCAAACTTGAAAGTATTCTTGATTTTATGAAACTAGAACTTTTGGAATTTATGAAGAACACTTAGAACTTGAAGATAGAACTTGAGAGAGTTCAATTAGATGAAGAAAATTGAAGAATGAAAGTGTTTGTAGGTGTTTTTGGTCGTTGGTGTATGGATTAGATATAAAGGATCTGTAATTTTGTTTTCATGTAAATAAGTCATGAATGATTACTCATATTTTTGTAATCTTATGAGATATTTCATGCTAGTTGCCAAATGATGGTTCCCACATGTGTTAGGTGACTCACATGGGCTGCTAAGAGCTGATCATTGGAGTGTATATACCAATAGTACATACATCTAAAAGCTGTGTATTGTACGAGTACGAATACGGGTGCATACGAGTAGAATTGTTGATGAAACTGAACGAGAATGTAATTGTAAGCATTTTTGTTAAGTAGAAGTATTTTGATAAGTGTATTGAAGTCTTTCAAAAGTGTATAAATACATATTAAAACACTACATGTATATACATTTTAACTGAGTCGTTAAGTCATCGTTAGTCGTTACATGTAAGTGTTGTTTTGAAACCTTTAGGTTAACGATCTTGTTAAATGTTGTTAACCCAATGTTTATAATAACAAAAGAGATTTTAAATTATTATATTATCATGATATTATGATGTACGAATATCTCTTAATATGATATATATACATTAAATGTCGTTACAACGATAAACGTTACATATATGTCTCGTTTCAAAATCATTAAGTTAGTAGTCTTGTTTTTACATATGTAGTTCATTGTTAATATAATTAATGATATGTTTACTTATCATAATATCATATTAACTATATATATAACCATATATATGTCATCATATAGTTTTTTACAAGTTTTAACGTTCGTGAATCACCGGTCAACTTGGGTGGTCAATTGTCTATATGAAACCTATTTCAATTAATCAAGTCTTAACAAGTTTGATTGCTTAACATGTTGGAAACATTTAATCATGTAAACATCAATCTCAATTAATATATATAAACATGGAAAAGTTTGGGTCACTACAGTACCTACCCGTTAAATAAATTTCGTCCCGAAATTTTAAGCTGTTGAAGGTGTTGACGAATCTTCTGGAAATAGATGCGGGTATTTATTCTTCATCTGATCTTCAAGCTCCCAGGTGAACTCGGGTCCTCTACGAGCATTCCATCGAACCTTAACAATTGGTATCTTGTTTTGCTTAAGTCTTTTAACCTCACGATCCATTATTTCGACGGGTTCTTCGATGAATTGGAGTTTTTCGTTGATTTGGATTTCATCTAACGGAATAGTGAGATCTTCTTTAGCAAAACATTTCTTCAAATTCGAGACGTGGAAAGTGTTATGTACAGCCGCGAGTTGTTGAGGTAACTCAAGTCGGTAAGCTACTGGTCCGACACGATCAATAATCTTGAATGGTCCAATATACCTTGGATTTAATTTCCCTCGTTTACCAAATCGAACAACGCCTTTCCAAGGTGAAACTTTAAGCATGACCATCTCTCCAATTTCAAATTCTATATCTTTTCTTTTAATGTCAGCGTAGCTCTTTTGTCGACTTTGGGCGGTTTTCAACCGTTGTTGAATTTGGATGATCTTCTCGGTAGTTTCTTGTATAATCTCCGGACCCGTAATCTGTCTATCCCCCACCTCACTCCAACAAATCGGAGACCTGCACTTTCTACCATAAAGTGCTTCAAACGGCGCCATCTCAATGCTTGAATGGTAGCTGTTGTTGTAGGAAAATTCTGCTAACGGTAGATGTCGATCCCAACTGTTTCCGAAATCAATAACACATGCTCGTAGCATGTCTTCAAGCGTTTGTATCGTCCTTTCGCTCTGCCCATCAGTTTGTGGATGATAGGCAGTACTCATGTCTATACGAGTTCCTAATGCTTGCTGTAATGTCTGCCAGAATCTTGAAATAAATCTGCCATCCCTATCAGAGATAATAGAGATTGGTATTCCATGTCTGGAGACGACTTCCTTCAAATACAGTCGTGCTAACTTCTCCATCTTGTCATCTTCTCTTATTGGTAGGAAGTGTGCTGATTTGGTGAGACGATCAACTATTACCCAAATAGTATCAAAACCACTTGCAGTCCTTGGCAATTTAGTGATGAAATCCATGGTAATGTTTTCCCATTTCCATTCCGGGATTTCGGGTTGTTGAAGTAGACCTGATGGTTTCTGATGCTCAGCTTTGACCTTAGAACACGTCAAACATTCTCCTACGTATTTAGCAACATCGGCTTTCATACCCGGCCACCAAAAATGTTTCTTGAGATCCTTGTACATCTTCCCCGTTCCAGGATGTATTGAGTATCTGGTTTTATGAGCTTCTCTAAGTACCATTTCTCTCATATCTCCAAATTTTGGTACCCAAATCCTTTCAGCCCTATACCGGGTTCCGTCTTCCCGAATATTAAGATGCTTCTCCGATCCTTTGGGTATTTCATCCTTTAAATTTCCCTCTTTTAAAACTCCTTGTTGCGCCTCCTTTATTTGAGTAGTAATGTTATTATGAATCATTATATTCATAGATTTTACTCGAATGGGTTCTCTATCCTTCCTGCTCAAGGCATCGGCTACCACATTTGCCTTCCCCGGGTGGTAACGAATCTCAAAATCGTAATCATTCAATAATTCAATCCACCTACGCTGCCTCATATTCAGTTGTTTCTGATTAAATATGTGTTGAAGACTTTTGTGGTCGGTATATATAATACTTTTGACCCCATATAAGTAGTGCCTCCAAGTCTTTAATGCAAAAACAACCGCGCCTAATTCCAAATCATGCGTCGTATAATTTTGTTCGTGAATCTTCAATTGTCTAGACGCATAAGCAATCACCTTCGTTCGTTGCATTAATACACAACCGAGACCTTGCTTTGATGCGTCACAATAAATCACAAAATCATCATTCCCTTCAGGCAGTGACAATATAGGTGCCGTAGTTAGCTTTTTCTTCAATAACTGAAACGCTTTCTCTTGTTCATCATTCCATTCAAATTTCTTCCCTTTATGCGTTAATGCAGTCAAGGGTTTTGCTATTCTGGAAAAGTCTTGGATGAACCTTCTGTAGTAACCAGCTAGTCCTAAAAACTGGCGTATGTGTTTCGGAGTTTTCGGGGTTTCCCACTTTTCAACAGTTTCTATCTTTGCCGGATCCACCTTAATACCTTCTTTGTTCACTATGTGACCGAGGAATTGAACTTCTTCCAACCAAAATGCACACTTTGAAAACTTAGCGTACAATTCTTCCTTCCTCAATACTTCTAACACCTTTCTCAAATGTTCACCGTGTTCTTGGTCATTCTTTGAGTAAATAAGTATGTCATCAATGAAAACAATGACAAACTTGTCAAGGTATGGTCCACACACTCGGTTCATAAGGTCCATGAACACAGCTGGTGCATTAGTTAAACCAAACGGCATGACCATAAACTCGTAATGACCGTAACGTGTTCTGAAAGCAGTCTTTGGAATATCATCTTCTTTCACCCGCATTTGATGATACCCGGAACGTAAGTCAATCTTTGAATAAACAGACGAGCCTTGTAGTTGATCAAATAAGTCGTCGATTCTCGGTAGTGGGTAGCGGTTCTTGATGGTAAGTTTGTTCAACTCTCGGTAGTCGATACACAACCTGAATGTACCATCTTTCTTCTTGACAAACAAAACAGGAGCTCCCCACGGTGATGTGCTTGGTCGAATGAAACCACGCTCTAAAAGTTCTTGTAATTGGCTTTGCAGTTCTTTCATCTCGCTGGGTGCGAGTCTGTAAGGAGCACGAGCTATTGGTGCAGCTCCTGGTACAAGATCTATTTGAAATTCAACGGATCGATGTGGGGGTAATCCCGGTAATTCTTTCGGAAATACATCGGGAAATTCTTTTGCAATGGGAACATCATTGATGCTCTTTTCTTCAGTTTGTACTTTCTCGACGTGTGCTAGAACAGCATAGCAACCTTTTCTTATTAGTTTTTGTGCCTTCAAATTACTAATAAGATGTAGCTTCGTGTTGCCCTTTTCTCCGTACACCATTAAGGGTTTTCCTTTTTCTCGCATAATGCGAATTGCATTTTTGTAACAAACGATCTCCGCTTTCACTTCTTTCAACCAGTCCATACCGATTATCACATCAAAACTCCCTAACTCTACTGGTATCAAATCAATCTTAAATGTTTCGCTAACCAGTTTAATTTCTCGATTCCGACATATATTATCTGCTGAAATTAATTTACCATTTGCTAATTCGAGTAAAAATTTACTATCCAAAGGCGTCAATGGACAACTTAATTTAGCACAAAAATCTCTACTCATATAGCTTCTATCCGCACCCGAATCAAATAAAACGTAAGCAGATTTATTGTCAATAAGAAACGTACCCGTAACAAGCTCCGGGTCTTCCTGTGCCTCTACCGCATTAATATTGAAAACTCTTCCACGGCCTTGTCCATTCGTGTTCTCCCGGTTCGGGCAATTTCTAATAATGTGGCCTGGTTTTCCACATTTATAACAAACTACATTGGCATAATTTGCTCCGACACTACTTGCTCCGCCATTACTCGTTCCGACACCATTTGTTCCTTTCGTTCTATTAACCCCTGGTCCGTAGACCTCACACTTCGCCGCGCTATGACCATTTCTTTTACACTTGTTGCAAAATTTGGTGCAGAACCCCGAGTGATTCTTTTCACACCTTTGGCATAGTTGCTTCTGATTGTTGTTGTTGTTGCGGTTATTATTGTTGTTGGGATGATTGTTGTAGTTGCTGTTGTTGTTGTTGTTGTTGTTGTTGTTGGGCCGTTTGTTGTAGTTGCGATTGATGTTGCGATTGTTGGGATAATTGTTGCGATTATTGTTGTAATTGCTGTTGTTGTTGTATTGGTGATTCTTATCACCGTTTTCCTCCTACTTTCTTTTGACTTGCTTCACATTGGCCTCTTCAGCAGTCTGTTCTTTAATTCTTTCTTCAATCTGGTTCACTAGTTTGTGAGCCATTCTACATGCCTGTTGTATGGAGGCGGGCTCGTGTGAACTTATATCTTCTTGGATTCTTTCCGGTAATCCTTTCACAAACGCGTCGATCTTCTCTTCCTCATCTTCGAATGCTCCCGGACACAATAGGCACAATTCTGTGAATCGTCTTTCGTACGTGGTAATATCAAATCCTTGGGTTCGTAACCCTCTAAGTTCTGTCTTGAGCTTATTGACCTCGGTTCTGGGACGGTACTTCTCGTTCATCAGGTGCTTGAATGCTGACCACGGTAGTGCGTACGCATCATCTTGTCCCACTTGCTCTAGATAGGTATTCCACCATGTTAACGCAGAACCTGTGAAGGTATGCGTAGCGTACTTCACTTTGTCCTCTTCAGTACACTTACTTATGGCAAACACCGATTCAACCTTCTCGGTCCACCGTTTCAATCCGATCGGTCCTTCGGTTCCATCAAATTCCAAAGGTTTGCAGGCAGTGAATTCTTTGTAGGTGCATCCTACACGATTTCCTGTACTGCTAGATCCAAGGTTATTGTTGGTATGTAGCGCAGCCTGTACTGCGGCTATGTTTGAAGCTAGAAAAGTACGGAATTCCTCTTCATTCATATTCACGGTGTGTCGAGTAGTCGGTGGCATTTCCTTCAAAATAGTTAAATGGAACAAGTTAATCATACAGAATATTAAGAGTAGTTAATAGTATTTCGTAGCATAATATGAACTCATTTATAAAAGCTTTTTCTTCATATTAGCGTTTTATAAGTTTAAATTCGGGTAGTACCTACCCGTTAAGTTCATACTTAGTAGCTAATATACAATTCAACTACTACAATTCTATATGAAAAACTGATTATAATAATATTTCGCGTTCAAACTTTTATACAATATTTTACAAACTTACAATACCGCTTATTTTACATAAAGCATGAAATATAGCACACAATAACTTTGATACAAGATAGTTGTGAAGACAATTCTAGCTAGTACACAAGTCGTTCAGCAAAGGCAATAAAGACACGTAATTCATACGTCCAGAAACAAGTCATGCATTCTGGTTTTACTAGGACTACTTCCCATCCTTGGTCTTGTGCAACATAACCGTTATGGCCGTTGATAAGACAGCGTGTTGTAACGTCATCAAAGGGACGAGGGTTACGTAATGTCCAACAGTCCCGTAATAATCTAAAAACCTCATTTCTTACCCCAATTACCGACTCCGTCACTTGTGGAAACGTTTTGTTTAATAGTTGTAGCCCGATGTTCTTGTTCTCACTTTGGTGAGAAGCGAACATTACTAATCCGTAAGCATAACATGCTTCTTTATGTTGCATGTTAGCCGCTTTTTCTAAATCACGAAGTCCAATATTCGGATATATTGAGTCAAAATAATTTCTTAACCCGTTGCGTAAAATAGCATTTGGGTTCCCCGCAATATATGCGTCAAAGTAAACACATCGTAACTTATGGGTTTCCCAATGTGATATCCCCCATCTTTCAAACGAAAGTCTCTTATAAACCAAGACATTCTTGGAACGTTCTTCGAATGTCTTACAAACTGATCTCGCCTTAAATAGTTGTGCCGAAGAATTCTGGCCGACTCTAGACAAGATTTCATCAATCATGTCTCCGGGTAGGTCTCTTAAAATATTGGGTTGTCTATCCATTTTGTGTTTTTAAACTGTAAAATAGACAAGAGTTAGATTCATAAAAAAAATACTTATTAATACAAGCAATTTTTACATATATCATAAAGCATAAGAACACTATATTCCATATATTACACCACACGAATACAACTATCTTATTCCGACTCGCTCGTTTCTTCTTCTTCGGTTTTGGTTCGTTTTGCCAAGTTTCTAGGGATATATGATGTTCCCCTAATACGAGCCGTCGTTGTCCACATTGGTTTAGAAAAACCTGGTGGTTTAGAGGTTCCCGGGTCATTGTTACAACTTAAGGACTTCGGGGGTTGACGATACATATAAAGTTCATCGGGGTTGGAATTAGATTTCTCTATTTTTATGCCCTTTCCCTTATTATTTTCTTTTGCCTTTTTAAATTCAGTTGGGATAATTTCTATAACATCATCGGAATTCTCGTCGGAATCCGATTCATCGGAGAATTGGTAATCCTCCCAATATTTTGCTTCCTTGGCGGAAACACCATTGACCATAATTAACTTTGGTCGGTTGGTTGAGGATTTTCTTTTACTTAACCGTTTTATTATTTC
Source organism: Rutidosis leptorrhynchoides (assembly GCF_046630445.1). Taxonomy (NCBI): domain Eukaryota; kingdom Viridiplantae; phylum Streptophyta; class Magnoliopsida; order Asterales; family Asteraceae; genus Rutidosis; species Rutidosis leptorrhynchoides. Next base: position 411,433,039 of record NC_092336.1, read on the forward strand.
CCCCACCGGTTCTATTTCTTCATCCGGTTCCGATTCTTCTTCCGGTTCCGATTCTTCTTCCGGTTCCGACTCTTCTTCCGGTTCCTCTTCGGGAACTTGTGAATCAGTCCACAAATCATTCCAATTTACATTTGACTCTTCATTATTATTAGGTGAGTCAATGGGACTTGTTCTAGAGGTAGACATCTATCACATAATATCAAACACGTTAAGAGATTAATATATCACATAATATTCATATGTTAAAAATATATAGTTTCCAACAAAAATGTTAAGCAATCATTTTTAAAGAAAACACGGTCGAAGTCCAGACTCACTAATGCATCCTAACAAACTCGATAAGACACACTAATGCAAATTTTCTGGTTCTCTAAGACCAACGCTCGGATACCAACTGAAATGTCCCGTTCTTATTGATTAAAAACGTTCCATATTAATTGATTTCGTTGCGAGGTTTTGACCTCTATATGAGACATTTTTCAAAGACTGCATTCATTTTTAAACAAACCATAACCTTTATTTCATCAATAAAGGTTTAAAAAGCTTTACGTAGATTATCAAATAATGATAATCTAAAATATCCTGTTTACACACGACCATTACATAATGGTTTACAATACAAATATGTTACAACAAAATAAGTTTCTTGAATGCAGTTTTTACACAATATCATACAAGCATGGACTCCAAATCTTGTCCTTATTTAAGTATGCGACAGCGGAAGCTCTTAATAATCACCTGAGAATAAACATGCTTTAAACGTCAACAAAAATGTTGGTGAGTTATAGGTTTAACCTATATATATCAAATCGTAACAATAGACCACAAGATTTCATATTTCAATACACATCCCATACATAGAGATAAAAATCATTCATATGGTGAACACCTGGTAACCGACAATAACAAGATGCATATATAAGAATATCCCCATCATTCCGGGACACCCTTCGGATATGATATAAATTTCGAAGTACTAAAGCATCCGGTACTTTGGATGGGGTTTGTTAGGCCCAATAGATCTATCTTTAGGATTCGCGTCAATTAGGGTGTCTGTTCCCTAATTCTTAGATTACCAGACTTAATAAAAAGGGGCATATTCGATTTCGATAATTCAACCATAGAATGTAGTTTCACGTACTTGTGTCTATTTTGTAAATCATTTATAAAACCTGCATGTATTCTCATCCCAAAAATATTAGATTTTAAAAGTGGGACTATAACTCACTTTCACAGATTTTTACTTCGTCGGGAAGTAAGACTTGGCCACTGGTTGATTCACGAACCTATAACAATATATACATATATATCAAAGTATGTTCAAAATATATTTACAACACTTTTAATATATTTTGATGTTTTAAGTTTATTAAGTCAGCTGTCCTCGTTAGTAACCTACAACTAGTTGTCCACAGTTAGATGTACAGAAATAAATCGATAAATATTATCTTGAATCAATCCACGACCCAGTGTATACGTATCTCAGTATTGATCACAACTCAAACTATATATATTTTGGAATCAACCTCAACCCTGTATAGCTAACTCCAACATTCACATATAGAGTGTCTATGGTTGTTCCGAAATATATATAGATGTGTCGACATGATAGGTCGAAACATTGTATACGTGTCTATGGTATCTCAAGATTACATAATATACAATACAAGTTGATTAAGTTATGGTTGGAATAGATTTGTTACCAATTTTCACGTAGCTAAAATGAGAAAAATTATCCAATCTTGTTTTACCCATAACTTCTTCATTTTAAATCCGTTTTGAGTGAATCAAATTGCTATGGTTTCATATTGAACTCTATTTTATGAATCTAAACAGAAAAGTATAGGTTTATAGTCGGAAAAATAAGTTACAAGTCGTTTTTGTAAAGGTAGTCATTTCAGTCGAAAGAACGACGTCTAGATGACCATTTTAGAAAACATACTTCCACTTTGAGTTTAACCATAATTTTTGGATATAGTTTCATGTTCATAATAAAAATCATTTTCTCAGAATAAAAACTTTTAAATCAAAATTTATCATAGTTTTTAATTAACTAACCCAAAACAGCCCGCGGTGTTACTACGACGGCGTAAATCCGGTTTTACGGTGTTTTTCGTGTTTCCAGGTTTTAAATCATTAAGTTAGCATATCATATAGATATAGAACATGTGTTTAGTTGATTTTAAAAGTCAAGTTAGAAGGATTAACTTTTGTTTGCGAACAAGTTTAGAATTAACTAAACTATGTTCTAGTGATTACAAGTTTAAACCTTCGAATAAGATAGCTTTATATGTATGAATCGAATGATGTTATGAACATAATTACTACCTTAAGTTCCTTGGATAAACCTACTGGAAAATAGAAAAATGGATCTAGCTTCAATGGATCTTTGGATGGCTTGAAGTTCTTGAAGCAAAATCATGACACGAAAACAAGTTCAAGTAAGATCATCACTTGAAATAAGATTGTTATAGTTATAGAAATTGAACCAAAGTTTGAATATGATTATTACCTTGTATTAGAATGATAACCTACTGTAAGAAACAAAGATTTCTTGAGGTTGGATGATCACCTTACAAGATTGGAAGTGAGCTAGCAAACTTGAAAGTATTCTTGATTTTATGAAACTAGAACTTTTGGAATTTATGAAGAACACTTAGAACTTGAAGATAGAACTTGAGAGAGATCAATTAGATGAAGAAAATTGAAGAATGAAAGTGTTTGTAGGTGTTTTTGGTCGTTGGTGTATGGATTAGATATAAAGGATATGTTATTTTGTTTTCATGTAAATAAGTCATGAATGATTACTCATATTTTTGTAATCTTATGAGATATTTCATGCTAGTTGCCAAATGATGGTTCCCACATGTGTTAGGTGACTCACATGGGCTGCTAAGAGCTGATCATTGGAGTGTATATACCAATAGTACATACATCTAAAAGCTGTGTATTGTACGAGTACAAATACGGGTGCATACGAGTAGAATTGTTGATGAAACTGAACGAGGATGTAATTGTAAGCATTTTTGTTAAGTAGAAGTATTTTTATAAGTGTCTTGAAGTCTTTCAAAAGTGTATGAATACATATTAAAACACTACATGTATATACATTTTAACTGAGTCGTTAAGTCATCGTTAGTCGTTACATGTAAATGTTGTTTTGAAACCTTTAGGTTAACGATCTTGTTAAATGTTGTTAACCCAATGTTTATAATATCAAAAGAGATTTTAAATTATTATATTATCATGATATTATGATGTATTAATATCTCTTAATATGATATATATATACATTAAATGTCGTTACAACGATAATCGTTACATATATGTCTCGTTTCAAAATCATTAAGTTAGTAGTCTTGTTTTTACATATGTAGTTCATTGTTAATATAATTAATGATATGTTTACTTATCATAATATCATATTAACTATATATATAACCATATATATGTCATCATATAGTTTTTTACAAGTTTTAACGTTCGTGAATCACCGGTCAACTTGGGTGGTCAATTGTCTATATGAAACCTATTTCAATTAATCAAGTCTTAACAAGTTTGATTGCTTAACATGTTGGAAACATTTAATCATGTAAACATCAATCTCAATTAATATATATAAACATGGAAAAGTTTGGGTCACTACATTTTGGACGCCGTCCAAATGAACTGCCAGGGACTGATCTACTTGGTCATTTTCCGTTTAATTCCAACTATGCTACGCACCTCCGATTAACGTGTAACTTGTTCTAACATGCTCATATATGATTATAAAACTCAGAAAAATTGTCCGAGACCCGACCCGAACGTGTTGACTTTTTCGTTGACTTTGACTTGACCAAAGTTGACTTTTATTCAAACTTAACCAAATACTTATGCAATCGTCCTAACATGCTTTTATACTTGTACCTTGCATGAAACTTGACAACGTGATTAACATGCTATATATTAATCGAGTCGTAATGAGCCATAGGACTAATTGAACAAATTTGACCGACTTCATGTTTACCTATATTTATACAACCTATTGTTTAGGTCGAGACTAGAATTCTTTCTTGCACACGTTTACCTTGTGAAGTACTTTTACCTTCGTGCACTCAAGGTGAGATCATAGTCCCACTTTTACTCATTTATACTTATATTTGGGATGAGAAAACATAAACGTTTCGTTTTACAAATTGAACACAAGTACGAAAACAAAATTCCATGAACGAGTTTGAACAAAAATTCTCAATTCAATTATCATTAGTTACACTTGAATGGTGTAAGCGAGACTTATGTTGTGTGGATCCATACGGGTTTGACTAACTCTCATTCGGACGGCAAGCTACCGTTATTCGGATGAAATATATTCTTTACGGTGTATGTTCTAACACTACTATGTAGAGGTAAATGATACAGTTAAGCTTGATAATTGGGTGCTCGATAAATAACAACACCTATGGAATTCAAACGATTGGAATAATCGACTTATACTAAACTTTGTGGTTCAACTTATATACTTACTAAACCTATGATTTCACCAACGTTTTTCGTTGACAGATTTTTCTATGTTTTTCTCAGGTCTTTGAATGCTAAGTGATACATGTTTCCACACTATACTTTTTGATACTTGATTGGATGTCGAGTATACATGCATACGTGGAGCGTCTTTTGACTTACTTTAAATTGTGTCGCATAGGTTTCATTTGCACTTTAAACGTTGTAATATAACTAGTTGTTGAACTACTTTTGTAAACCTTGAAACATCCATACATTTGAAATGAATGCGACATATTTTTTTTTGGTCAAACGTTGTTTTTAAAGACTTATGAACACGTAACGGGACCTAAGTAGACGGCGCCGTCAATGAAGATTTTGTCGGGTCGCTACACTAACTATGCGCAAAACGGACGCTTTTTAAAAAACGTTAAATATTTGAGGTACTTTTCATACACGTTGATTTTGCGTTAAATTTTTAAAATTCGATAATTACATAGGGAAACGCGGAGATGCACATGTATTGTTAATTTAAAATCACATTTAAATCTTTCACGGATTATACCTTTCAGTTCGACTCGAGTTGCGCTTCAACGACATCATCGTTAGCCACAAAATAATTTTACAAACTAAACGCTATAAAATACATTGAAAAACGAATCCCCGACACGAAGTGAGGGTTCGTAAACTAGTTTTTACTATGAATATAAATTATATTATATTATATTTAATTATTATTAGAATTTTTAAAGCCTTTGAGGTTTATGTTTTTTACTTTCAATCTTTATTTTTATTTGTTCTTAATGCTTAAATATTAAAACCAAGTAATACTAATTGCTAAACGTAATTAGATTGATTATTTCACACTTCATATACTATCAAATTAAAAGTACTATAGTTGTTTCTTTTTAAATTCATAGTCTCAAGTTGCAATACATAGTTTCAAATTTGTAACCTTTTGTGAGGATTGGATATTATTATTGTTGATTGTGTATTTTCCACATATAGTTAACAATTTAAACTCGGCATTAAAATGGGGTGATTGGGTTAGATGCTTTTGAAGTTACATATACACAAGGTTGCAAAATTCGCTATTCGGGGATTAATCGGTCAGAACTTTGAAAGGAGTAATCATCAATTCGGAGATTAATCGAGGATTAATCGAATTGTACTTTATGCATTTAAATATTAAATTTTAAAAATTATATGTGTAAATATAGTAGAAAATCATAAACATAAAAATAAACTTTAACAAAATTGTCTAAATTTGCTCATTTTGTTCAAAAACTATACATTCTAGTTTAAATTCACGTTAAAATGCTGACCAATTTTGAGTTTGATCGACTTTGATTACCAAAATCGATTTTGACCCATCAATTGATGTTGATCGACTAATTAAATGAATTTTGAAAAATCGGAACGGATTGCTCTTAAAAATGATTAATTGGGGATTAATCGGCGAGCAATCGAGTTTTTTACAACACTGCATATACATATACAATAATAATTCAATCAGCTACTGGGATAAGATATTCTATGGAATGTTGATCAAAGAATATTGCTCGAACTGTGTATATATAGAAAAGAAAGTATGCTAGCTATAACACCCTGCCAAATTCCCATCTAACGACGTGTTAATCACAGGTCTCACAGTTAACAGTTACGCCCTCTATATGAGACGTTTCAAAGCAATCACATTTAATTTTATTAAAAAGTTGAGTTTTAAAACATAAGTCAATAAATCTCAAAATAAGTAACACTGTTGTGATCGTAACCACAAGCCAATAGTATTAAGCAGTTGTAAAACTTTTAAATGCGAAAGTAAATAATGTCTTAAATCAAGTATGCTGACTCCACGGCTAGACCCAAAGCATCAACACAATGGAAGTCTACCTCTTAAGGACCTGAGAATCAAACATGCAAACAGGTCAACAATAATGTTGGTGAATCTACAGGTTTAAATAAAATGTAACAGGCACTGAAAAACAGTATTCAAAAAATAGTTTAAGTTCATTGACCACGAGATTTCAAAAGTACAACTCCAAGTTGCGAAACGTTTACATAATCCATGAGTACCTGAATACTAGCAATGACCAGAGTATAGAGTCCACTACACTCCCTTTACCCCATAAAAACATATACACTTGTTTGAGTATATCTAAAGTTCAAAGTAAATGCACCACAGTTAATAATGTAGGGTGAGGTTCGTCTAACCTAATGGATCTGTCCATCTAAATTGTGCTTACCCAAAGGTAATAAAAGTATTCAAGCTAGGGGCTTTGTGAATAAACTCAATATGTATAATAAGTACTCGTGTCAACATAAAAGCATTTATAAAAATGTAAGTAATCAGCGTGTATTCTCATCCCTGAAAACATGTAAAAAGCGGGACTGTAGACTCACCTTTGAATAGCTCTTGAATGAAAAGTAGACGAATAACTTGTACGGATTATAGCCGAGTAATACAACCTAAGTATACGTATTTAGGTTGGTCAACATATATGTCTTAAACAAGAGTGGTTTCATAGAGTAAGTTGTCTTATTGCTCGACTCGACACGTTTCAAAGTAAAAGTTAACATACAGTCAACTAGTTAATGTAAGTCAACAAAAGTCAACCAAAGTTAAACTCGGTCAAAGTAGTTAACTAAGGTCAACGTCAGTAGGTTCATGTCAAAAGTTGGTCAACATGTCAAACCTAGGTCAACTAACACGTTTCAGTTCATAATTTACCAAATATGCGATCACAGCTTATCGTCATGCATAACGTTCATGTACATGTTGCAAGCAATGCATAATAACTTTTAGCAGATACTTCATGGAAATATGGAAAACTCCAGATCACAAGTAGACTCAAAATCGATTCCAAAAAGTCCGGCCAGGGCCTCATACGATGTCTACAAGTTAGGTTTCATAAAGGGTACATTTATGGTTCACTAAATCAGTTTCTGACAGCGCACTAATATCGTAACGGCTATAACCGGAGCTAGGAAATGAAAATCAAGCTAGGTCAGTGGCCATGGTTTAAGGACAAGTCAAATTATCACATATCCAAAAATGAGCAACTTTGGTTTAGCCAATTGGTACAGTTTATTCAATCAAGTTGGATGTTATGTTTCAGCTCATTTCAGAAATTACCAAAACTATGGCCTTAGTATGCACAATGTATCAAGTTTCAGAGGTTGAAATAAACTAGACATTTAACACATAACATGTAGAGATTCATTACCCAGAAGGCCAAGGTCTCAAAGCTTTCACAAGTCAACTTATAGGGCAAAAGATGCATACGTTACAGATTTGGACAGCATACAAGTTACTATGTTCGCACGCATATTACGCAAGTTTAAAAAATCTAAATGATGCAAGGAATAGATGAAAAATTATCTACAAAAAGTAAATTTTCCAGGTATGCAAAGACCTAATACAATATCACTCATCAAATAGCCTTAAACATTTATTTTAAGTTACCGCGCAAATCAGTTTTTCATGTGCATTCAATTAAGCATAACGGAAGCTATACAAATCCAACCCTCATGAAATCCTAGTCTAACATGAGTTTTTTAAGTCCTTTATACAATTATTAACATGTTATAACATAATTCACAAAGCATGGAACTCAGAAAATTAGGATTCATGGCAAGATCGCAACAAAACTTCAATTTAACATATCTAGAGCATTCGATAATGAAATCGATTGATTCTTGAGCCTAACGTTATTAATTTTTCGACCTCTTTCCATCTAGAAAATAATAATTTACAGAAGACAAGTCTATCATATCATTATCATCAATAAACAATTCGGTTTTTACACAAAACAATCAATACGATCAAATTAACGACTAACAACGCATACAAACATGATGAATCGAGCAATTGACCAACATAAACTATGAAACCTTATAAAATCAGAATGCTTAGAGATAGGTTTAAAATTATACCTTTGATCGTCAATTAAATTACACCTATGCGAAGAGAACGAAGGGAATTGCAATTTTTGTGTTTGAGGTTTAATCAAAAGATCAAAAATTGAGGGTGCTAGGTGATGGTGATGATCGACGATGAGAGGGAGGCCAGGGAGAGTCGGCTGAAACAAATTTTGTGAGGGTTTAGATAGTTGTGAAATTAGGTTATCACTAAGTATTTAAATTAGGGCCTAGGGTAATTTTAGTGGATCACTAGTTAGCCTTAAGTCCAAAAAAATAAAATAAATGGGGAGGGGGAGTCCAATCAGCCGAATGGCCCAAGGGGGTATCTCATGGGCTCGTATTTTGCAAAAGCTTGTACTCGTGGCTCGTTTCAAGTGCCGTTTAGACGTACCGAAGGCCCGGAACGCTAAACCGATCGTTAAAACGCAACCAAACGTTTAATTTATTAAAAACCCAATAAATTAAATATTTTTAAAAAGTTAATAATTATTAAAAGAATTATTAATATAAACCCGAGCGTTTTGTTGTCCGAAAAGTAGTTATCCAAACCGCATCGTTTTTTTCGTATTTCTTTATCCGAAATATATTTACAATATAATATTAACCCACATTAATTATCGTAACCCTCCAAGGATCAAGTACGTATTTAATACACACAAATACATAAAAAGTAAAATAATCACTGTTAAATCAATTGACAGAAAGTTAACGGAAGTAACGGAAAAAGCAGGGTTGTTACATTACCCACCTGTTATTGAAAATTTGTCCCGAAATTTTAGTGAACGTCCGCTGAAGTAGTTTCCTTCTGAAAACAGTTGCGGGTACTTTTGTCTCTTTTGGTCTTCACGCTCCCACGTGAAATCTGGTCCTCTTCTCGCATTCCACCGAACCTTAACGATAGAAATTCTGCTTTGTTTTAGCTGTTTGACCTCACGGCCTAAGACCTCGACAGGTTCTTCAATGAAATGAAGTTTGTCATCGATACGTAGTTCCTCTAAAGGAATAATTAAGTTCTCGTCGGCTAGGCACTTCTTCAGGTTGGATACATGGAACGTGTCGTGTATACCACTGAGTGCTTGTGGCAATTTCAATCTGTAAGTCACTGGTCCAATTATTTTAGTTATCTCGAATGGTCCAACATATCTAGGACTCAATTTACCAAGTTTTCCGAACCGTATAACCCCCTTCCAAGGTGATACTTTAAGCATGACTTTATCACCAAGTTGGAATTCTAAATCCCGGCTTCTAACGTCGGCGTAACTCTTTTGACGAATTCGAACCGTTCTCAATCGTTCCTGAATCTGTAGGATTTTCTCTATAGTCTCCTGAATAATCTCAGGACCTGTCAACTGGCTATCTCCCAATTTACTCCAACATACAGGAGATCTACACTTCCTTCCGTACAACGCTTCAAAAGGTGCAGCTTTAATGCTCGTATGCTAGCTGTTATTGTGTGAGAACTCAGCTAGCGGTAAATATTTATCCCATCCATTTCCAAAATCTATGACACAAGCTCGCAGCATGTCCTCTAAAGTTTGAATAGTCCTTTCGCTTTGTCCATCTGTCTGGGGGTGATATGCTGTACTCATATCTAAACGAGTCCCCATTACTTGCTGTAGTGACTGCCAGAATCTAGAAGTGAATCTGCTGTCTCGATCGGATATAATGGATGTAGGCACTCCATGCCTAGAAATGACTTCCTTATGTAGACTTGAGCCAACTTCTCTATCTTATCAGTTCTCTTATCGGTAAGAAGTGTGCAGACTAAGTGATACGATCCACGATAACCCAAATAGTATCGTAACCTCCCACCGTTTTCGGCAGCTTCATGATGAAGTCCATTGTAATACCTTCCCATTTCCACTGGGAATATCTGGTGGAGTTAATAACCCTGATGGCTTTTGATGTTCAGCCTTGACCTTAGCGCAAGTCAAGCACTTTCCGACATAGGTAGCAATGTCAGCTTCAAATTTACCCACCAATAGAATCCCTTCAAATCTTGGTACATTTTATTTGATCCAGGATGAATTGAGTATCTATACTTGTGTGCTTCCTCCAACACTAGTTATCTCAATCCACCAAACTTTGGTACCCAAATTCTATTAGCAAAATACCGTGTTCCATCCTCTTTAATGTCGAATTTCTTATCTAGTCCCCTGATAATTTCAACATCAACATTCTCTTGTTTCAAAGCTTCCAGTTGTGCTTCGCGGATATGTGAGGTAAGGTTCGTACGTACAATCATGTTAAGAGCTTTAACTCTGAGAGGTTTCTCTCTCTCTTTTCTGCTCAAAGCATCCGTTACAACATTCGCCTTGCCCGGATGGTATTGAATTTCACAATCGTAATCGTTAAGCAATTCCATCCAATGCCGCTATCTCATGTTGAGCAGTTTCTGATCAAGTATGTGATGTAGGCTCTTATGGTCGGTGAAGATAGTAAACTTGGGGGTATTGTCTAATCGAATGACAACTCATTGGAATCTATCGAACCTATCTTCAAATTAGTCAATCTAATAATTATTAAATGATTACGAATGTCCTATTTAGTGACGTTTATACGACATTCTTTACAATCATTTAATTAATCAATTGGGTTGGGTAATTGATTATTCATTTTGGCCAAGTGAATAAATTAATTTATCATGGACTAATTAAAACAGGGTAGATTACATAAGGGTAATTGGTGTAATTGTTAACAAAGTATTAAAACATTGGATTACACGCAGTCGATAACCTGGTGTAATTATTAACAAAGTATTAAAACCTTGTTACAGTCTGAATCCCTAATTAGTTGGAATATTTGACTTCGGGTATAAAGTTAATTTGACGAGCATCTTATAATTATGACCGATGGACTATTATGGGCAAAAACCAGATAGGTATCAAATAATCCAGGACAAAGGACAATTAACCCAGAGTAATAAATTAAAAATCAAAACATCAAACATCATGATTACGGAAGTTTAAATAAGCATAATACTTTTATTGTATTTCTCATCGTACTTTTAATTATTGTCATTTTATTATTCGTAATTTTATATATCGTCATTTAGATATTGTTATTTATTTTACGCAATTTAATTATTGTCATTTATCTTTATGCTTAAAATATAAAATTGACAAACCTGTTATTACCCTTTTATATATTATTATTACTATATATAATTATATATATTTTGTACAAATATAGTTATATAAAAATATAGTGTAAAATAAGTCGTCTCCCTGTGGAACGAACCAGACTTACTAAAAACTATACTACTCTACGATTAGGTACACTGCCTATAAGTGTTGTACCAAGGTTTAGGTATATCCCATCCGTAAATTAATTAAAACTTGTATCATATCGTATAATATTTTGTAGTAAAAATAATAGTATTTCTTATACACCCCGCTACCACATCAGCAACTCATTCCTTGATGCGAGGCATCACAATAGATAACAAAATCTTTATTTCCCTTGGGTAGAGACAATATCGGTGCAGTTGTTAGCTTCTCCTTCTGAAGGTATTTCGTATGCCCGAGAGACATATTAAATTAATGTGGCTAATATGTTTTGATCTGTAGCGACCCAGACAAATCGTCAAGTGATGGCGTCGGCTACGTGGGTCCCATTACCTGATTATAAGTCTTTAAGATAACGTTTGACCAAAATATATCGCCTTCACTTCAAAATAAAGATTGTTCAAAGTTTACAAGAATTGTTCAACCAAAAGTTAAGTTACAACGTTATAAGTACGATTGAAATCTAGGCGACACGGTTTAAAGTAAAGTCAAAAGACGCTCCATGAAATGCATGTATACTCGACATCGGATGCAAGTATCAAATAGTAAGCGGAAGCATGTTTCACATATCGTGCAAGACCTGAGAAAAACATAGAAATCTGTCAACGAAAACGTTGGTGAAATCATAGGTTTAAGTAAGTAAGTACAAGTGAACCACAAGATTTGCATCAACGAAATAATAGTAATACATTCCAAAAGTTTGTTTCACGAGCACCCAATTATCAAAGCTTAACATTCCTTCCATTGTATACCCCATCACTTAGTGCTAGAACAAACACTGATTCTCGAAAATATATTTCATCCGTAGACGGTAGCGAACCGTCAAGGATGAGGGTTGTCAACCCATATGGCCATATAACATAAGTTCTCGCTTACACCCGGCAAGTGTAACTAATGATAATCGAATTGAGGATTTTTGTTCTAAACTCGTATGTAGAATGTTTGTTTTCCCGTTCTTGTGTTCACTTAGTTCAAAAGAATCGTTTATGTTTTCTCATCCCAATATAAGTTCAAAAAGAGTAAAAGTGGGACTATGATCTCACCTTGAGTGCGAGAGTTATAAAAGTACTTCAACAAGTAAACGCGTGCAAAGACAAGGCTAGTCTTGACCTAAACATATAGGTTATATCAATAACGGTAAACACAAACGGTCAAAGATGTTCAATTAGTCCTATGGCTCGTTACGACTCGATTAATATAGCATGTGAATCAATTTGTCAAGTTTCATGCACGATACAAGTAGTTAAGTATGTTAGAACGATTGTATAATCGTTTGGTTAAGTTTGACTAAAAGTCAAACTTGGTCAAAGTCAAGGTCAACGGGGTCGGGTCGGGTATCCGACAATTTTCCCATGATGAGAAATCATTTATGAGCAGAATGGCCAAGTTTCATGTTAATCGGAGTTACGGTTAAGCGGGAAACATTTTGTGAAAGGAAAAATAAAAACAAAAATGAGCTGGGCATATGCGCGGCGCGCAATGGGTTGCGCGGCGCGCACCCAGTGCAATTTCTGGTCAGAACTCAACCAAGAAGGCAAACATCTGGGATCTCTGATTCTGCGCGGCGCGCGGGTATATGCGCGGCGCGCAATACCTGGGAAACATGCAGTTTGCAGAAAAATGGTCCAAGTCACGAACCAAAACATTTTTCAACCCAACTCTTGACCCGCAAACACTTATAATGCCTATCATATATCGTCGAAAAGGTATTTTGACGAGCAATACAACTAACTACCTTTCACAAGCAAAAACATCAATTACAATAACCGAAAACTCGTCAATTGATCAAGAAAGGTTTATTTTTAAAGTTTCAAGTTCGTAAAACGTATTTTATGATTCGGGAATCCAATTTACACATACGATATGCCGTTTCGAAGGTAATTAAGCATACATTGCATCTAAACACTTACTAACAACATTAACAAGCATTCAACGCATCAAAAGTTCATTTCAAAGTCTAACAAACCCTAACCAAAATTCACAAAAATCAATAATCGGGTTTTTGAAGTTTTCTTAATCAACCTACGCATCAAAACGAAGCTAGTGATACTAGTAACACAATTAAAACATGAACTTTAACAATCAAACAACATTTAATCTTCCAAAATGCAAGATTAAGCAAACCCATTTCAAATGTTCAAACTAGTTACTCAAAACAACAAATCGAGCAAGTAAATCATATATTCATGCTAGACACGAGCCATAGACACTAACTAACACCATTTCAAATCAAAAACACGAATTTAGAGAAATCTAGAGTTTTAGAAATGTTACCCAAACGAGATGAAGTTGGTATCAAATTGTAGAGGATGAAGAGAGGATTCCAAATATGTAATTTGTTTTGTTGTAAGCCTCCTAGATCGAATTTAGATGATGAATGATTGAATTGGGTGTTTGTGTGTGTGTTCTTGCTAGAGAGAAAGAGAGAGAGGTGGAGGTGATTGAATGGTGGTGATTGGGGTGGACTAGTTGACCTAGTCAACTAGTTTGCCCCGTGTCAATTTTAGTCCCTCGAGTTTAGAAGCGGGTGCGGGATTTAACCGATCGAATATTTTTAAAACGCAAGTTAACGAGAGGTGTTATAATTAAATGACGGAATTATTATGAACGTTAGTCAACGGAAACTACGAATTTAAATAACGAAAGGTATTATTTTTAAAAAAAAAAAGACGGGCGTTAAAATAATTTAACGGAAAAATGCGGGATGTTACATTATCCACACCTCAAAAGAAATTTCGTCCCGAAATTTAGTTAGAAATAATAGTCGATGTCTCTTACTCGAGACCTAGTGTAGTAACTCTACGAATGATTGAAGGTACTTTCTTGGACATTCCACGAATCCGGATAGTCGGGGTGTTACGTTGTATTAGGGCTTGGTTTTACGATCCACAAGTTCAGCCGGTTTTCCCTACGAGGAGGAGTTTGTCATCAATAGTTGGTGCATCTAGAAGGATTGCACGTTCCTGTTCCGCAGGACACGTTTCTAAGTTTGTTACACGAAATGTAGGGTAAACGGAAACTTAATTTAGTCGGAAGTTCTAAACGGTAGGAAGCGGTTCCATTACGCCCCAAGGTTTCAAAAGGTTCAATATTGCGGCTATAGCCTTTCTCGATTTCCCAAAATGGATTACACCTTTCCAAGGTGCGGTTTCTCAATATTACGTGGTTACACGCTAGGATTTGTGAGGTTTTCATCTAAGTTTGGTATAACTCTTTTGGGCGACTACGGGTCGTCTCGAGCCCTTCTCGGACTTGGATTATCTCAATTGTTGTTTCTTGGATGAGTTAAGATTCGGTGTTTTGTTTGCCACATGCTTTGGTCCAACGAATAGGGGTATGACATTAGCGGTCATATAGGGTTTCGGAAAGTGCGTGTGAACACACGAGTGGTAACTACTGTTGTAAGAGGGATCTACTAAAAGTGACAATACGAGTTTGTGACATGTCTTTCCAAGACGTAAATCGTTCGTTTGTTCGGTTCGTCGGGTTGTGGAAGATACGCGGTACACATGTCTAAGTGGGTTTCCAAGGTTTCTTGCAAAACTAGAAGCGATACGAGTATTTTGATCCGAGGTAATTGGCAATGGTACACCGTGTTAGAATAGGATCTCTTAAGATATGTTTGAACAAGTCAGTTAGGGTTCGAGAAAAAAAAAATGTTCGTTAGGACTATTCACCCTCGTGGCGAATACTAAGGTAATATGAGGAATTTCTCTATCCATGGAGAAATGTTACAAGGAGTTCCCTTAAACGGAAGTGCGAGCGATAAAGATAGGAGTGAAACGAGGACTTAGAATAGGATGAGCTTACATCTCGAGGTTGCCATAACGTGCCTCTAGTTGTAAAAAAAAAATGAAGTCTGAAAGAGAAACGAGATAGTACACGTAATTGTATAGTTCGGGGTTGAATAATGGTTGGACGATTATCAGCAACGCAAGGGCGTTAAGTCAAAGAAGAGTGAAGTATCGTTGGATTGTGTGTTATCTTAATTTCCAGTAATATCAGACGGTAACGGTGAAATAACAGAGGTATGTAGTGTGGTACGTGATGACAAGAAATTTGATCGGATCCACAATTTAGTATTCGAATTCTTCGCGCAAAATAACGAATTTTAGTTACGTTGATTTTGAGTCGAGAGAGTATGCCTTTCGGCGTTCAAGTAGAAATATTTCCATGTTTGAGTTCCATCTAGTGCTATACGAATTTAGCTAGGAAGGTTGGCGTGAAGAATCACGTTCAAGGTTCGAACACGGAGAGGTTTAGAGTTTTCCTTAGTGAGTTAACGAGTTTAAAAGTCGTGTGACACGAGAGAAGTCAGAAATGAATCTTCGGTAACAACCGGTGAGATCTAAGATTTTTACGAATACAAGTCTGAGTTGGGAGAGTTTCCTGATTACATGTGGCTTGATTTCGAGATTGATTGTAACGACCTGACCATAAACATCATGGTCTAGAAAATTGGACTTCGTTCAACAGAAATTCTCACTCAGAGACTTTGGTATAGAGTTGCTCTTTTCTCAAAAGTTCGAGCGTAAGATGGTGATGTTGTTCGTTTTCCTTCTTTACTTGAATAAGTTAAGATGTCATCTATAAATACGATAACAGATTAGTCTATATGAATTTGCATACGCGGTTCAAGAGGTTTATGGATACGGGCGAGCCCTAAATAAATCAAACGGTACTAAGAGAGATTTACAACTAACGTTGCGAGTTCGGAAAGTGGCTTAGGAGACATCGTCTCACTTAACCCCCAATTGATGATAACCGGAACGGAGGTCGATTTGGAACATACGGGATTCGTGCAAATAATCATGAGGTCATGGATGCGAGGGAGAGGGTATCGGTTTCCAACCGAAAATTTCTTAGTTCACAATAATCTATACATAAATGTAGGGCAACAATTTCTCCTTAATGAATAGGTTTTGAGTTCCTTAGTTCTATTGGTGTCGAGTTCAATTTCTTAACGTATATCCTCCGATAATATTTATAGGCACACAATATTTTTCCGTTGGTCGCTTAAATCGTCTAAATAGTATCTAGGGGAAAAGATGGAAGGTAATGAGTACAAGTCAAAGTCTTGGTTGTAAAACGTCTAGCGGTAATCGAATCGAACAAGTATGAAGTATACGGTTTGTTGTGAAAAAACGTACCCGTGACTAGTCCATCGTCGTCTCGGGCATCCTAGGTGTCGATGTTGAAAGTTCAATGGCGTGCGTTGGGGTTGATTTTCTTAATTGGGCACACATTCCTAAAATGACCCAGTTGGCCACATTCGAGGCAAGCACCCGTTCTGTGTGCGTTGGGCATCTTTCGAGCGACGGGTCCTTGGCGCCGGTGGCGAAACCTGCCACATCCTTCAAAGTGATGCTTGTGGCATTCGTTACAAAAAGGTAGTTTTCCGGCATAGCCTTTCTTGTCGTTGGAGGTAAAAGGCTTCTTGGCGGGGTTGTTGTTATTGTTGTGGTTGCTTGATTGAGAGGCTTCCCATGTTCTTTTGTTGTTACTCGGGTGGTTCTCGACCATTGGTGCCGGTGCTTCCATTTCATTCACCGTTTCTAAGGCTTGGCGGGCCATTGTTAAAGCCTCTTGTAGGTTAGTGGGTTGAGATGTCATTACCTTGTGTTGAATGCTCTTAGGGAGGCCATCCATGTAAAGTTCGACTCTTAGGGATTCGGGAGTCATGAGATTTGGACACATCGAGACTAGTTCGGTAAACCGTTGATTATAAGCTTCGAGGTCATTCCCGACCGTTCTTAAATTCCTTAGCCCTTGCTCGAGCCTTCGAGTCTCATCGCGCGGGAAGTATTCGGTGATCATTCTTTCTCTTAATTCGGTCCAAGAGAGTGTAAGGGCTTCATCGATACCCACTGATTGTACATACATGTTCCACCATGAGAGAGCGATATCGGTAAGAGTGAGGGTGGAAACTTGACCTTATCTTGGTCCTGACAACCGCTTATGCTAAAAACAGATTCTGTTTGTTCAAACCATCGGGTGAGAGTAACCGGTCCCCCGGTTCCATCGAAAGTGGGAGGATTGTACTTCATGAAGTTCTTGTAGGAGCAACCCTCGTTTGAATTACCGGCTCCATGGTTGTTGTGGTTGTGGTTGTTATTGATGTCGGAGGAGATACTAGCCATAGCCGCACCTATGGCGGTGGCTATCATGCGTTGAAAAGCTTGTTCGGAAGTTTCATTACGTGGTCCGCGACGGGGAGGCATTGTTCCTTCAAGACACAAGAATATCGTTGATTAGTATTCTCAATAATACTAATCATGATAGGGAATGATGATGTAGAGAAAATTTTCCTTGACTCGCCTTAAATTCTTTATGTCATAATGTCGGAATGTCCATATGAATCACCGTAATATAATCCCGGAAATTATATTACCCTGATTCTCATGTGCATTTAACATTACCTCATAAAGTCAAGGTGGCGCGTCAACAAAATTTATCAATGTAAGATCAAGATCGAATACGAGTTAGATATGATTGAAGAGTTCGAGTATAAATGCACAAATAGTCAAGTAATTCCTACTTCAGTCTATATGCCGGTTGTAGTCTAGATTCACCTATGTACCCTATGACTCGGGGTGGACACAAATGAACTCTAAATCCCTACAACCAAGGCTCTGATACCACTTGTAGCGACCCAGACAAATCATCAAGTGACGGCGTCGGCTACGTGGGTCCCATTACCTGATTATAAGTCTTTAAGATAACGTTTGACCAAAATATATCGCCTTCACTTCAAAATAAAGATTGTTCAAAGTTTACAAGAATTGTTCAACCAAAAGTTAAGTTACAACGTTATAAGTACGATTGAAATCTAGGCGACACGGTTTAAAGTAAAGTCAAAAGACGCTCCATGAAATGCATGTATACTCGACATCGGATGCAAGTATCAAATAGTAAGCGGAAGCATGTTTCACATATCGTGCAAGACCTGAGAAAAACATAGAAATCTGTCAACGAAAACGTTGGTGAAATCATAGGTTTAAGTAAGTAAGTACAAGTGAACCACAAGATTTGCATCAACGAAATAATAGTAATACATTCCAAAAGTTTGTTTCACGAGCACCCAATTATCAAAGCTTAACATTCCTTCCATTGTATACCCCATCACTTAGTGCTAGAACAAACACTGATTCTCGAAAATATATTTCATCCGTAGACGGTAGCGAACCGTCAAGGATGAGGGTTGTCAACCCATATGGCCATATAACATAAGTTCTCGCTTACACCCGGCAAGTGTAACTAATGATAATCGAATTGAGGATTTTTGTTCTAAACTCGTATGTAGAATGTTTGTTTTCCCGTTCTTGTGTTCACTTAGTTCAAAAGAATCGTTTATGTTTTCTCATCCCAATATAAGTTCAAAAAGAGTAAAAGTGGGACTATGATCTCACCTTGAGTGCGAGAGTTATAAAAGTACTTCAACAAGTAAACGCGTGCAAAGACAAGGCTAGTCTTGACCTAAACATATAGGTTATATCAATAACGGTAAACACAAACGGTCAAAGATGTTCAATTAGTCCTATGGCTCGTTACGACTCGATTAATATAGCATGTGAATCAATTTGTCAAGTTTCATGCACGATACAAGTAGTTAAGTATGTTAGAACGATTGTATAATCGTTTGGTTAAGTTTGACTAAAAGTCAAACTTGGTCAAAGTCAAGGTCAACGGGGTCGGGTCGGGTATCCGACAATTTTCCCATGATGAGAAATCATTTATGAGCAGAATGGCCAAGTTTCATGTTAATCGGAGTTACGGTTAAGCGGGAAACATTTTGTGAAAGGAAAAATAAAAACAAAAATGAGCTGGGCATATGCGCGGCGCGCAATGGGTTGCGCGGCGCGCACCCAGTGCAATTTCTGGTCAGAACTCAACCAAGAAGGCAAACATCTGGGATCTCTGATTCTGCGCGGCGCGCAATACCTGGGAAACATGCAGTTTGCAGAAAAATGGTCCAAGTCACGAACCAAAACATTTTTCAACCCAACTCTTGACCCGCAAACACTTATAATGCCTATCATATATCGTCGAAAAGGTATTTTGACGAGCAATACAACTAACTACCTTTCAAAAGCAAAAACATCAATTACAATAACCGAAAACTCGTCAATTGATCAAGAAAGGTTTATTTTCAAAGTTTCAAGTTCGTAAAACGTATTTTATGATTCGGGAATCCAATTTACACATACGATATGCCGTTTCGAAGGTAATTAAGCATACATTGCATCTAAACACTTACTAACAACATTAAAAAGCATTCAACGCATCAAAAGTTCATTTCAAAGTCTAACAAACCCTAACCAAAATTCACAAAAATCAATAATCGGGTTTTTGAAGTTTTCTTAATCAACCTACGCATCAAAACGAAGCTAGTGATACTAGTAACACAATTAAAACATGAACTTTAACAATCAAACAACATTTAATCTTCCAAAATGCAAGATTAAGCAAACCCATTTCAAATGTTCAAACTAGTTACTCAAAACAACAAATCGAGCAAGTAAATCATATATTCATGCTAGACACGAGCCATAGACACTAACTAACACCATTTCAAATCAAAAACACGAATTTAGAGAAATCTAGAGTTTTAGAAATGTTACCCAAACGAGATGAAGTTGGTATCAAATTGTAGAGGATGAAGAGAGGATTCCAAATATGTAATTTGTTTTGTTGTAAGCCTCCTAGATCGAATTTAGATGATGAATGATTGAATTGGGTGTTTGTGTGTGTGTTCTTGCTAGAGAGAAAGAGAGAGAGGTGGAGGTGATTGAATGGTGGTGATTGGGGTGGACTAGTTGACCTAGTCAACTAGTTTGCCCCGTGTCAATTTTAGTCCCTCGAGTTTAGAAGCGGGTGCGGGATTTAACCGATCGAATATTTTTAAAACGCAAGTTAACGAGAGGTGTTATAATTAAATGACGGAATTATTATGAACGTTAGTCAACGGAAACTACGAATTTAAATAACGAAAGGTATTATTTTAAAAAAAAAAAGACGGGCGTTAAAATAATTTAACGGAAAAATGCGGGATGTTACATGATCCAAGTCGGGTCATACCCAATAACAAACTTACCGACACCTTATATGTATTTAATCCTAACGATTGGATCGTTAAATAAATACGTGACACTTGAACTTTAGAAAATCGGTTTTCTAAATTATGATCACTTGAGATAAATTATTTGGATAATTTATATATGATGTGGATTTAATTATTTATAGGTTTAAATAATTATTTTGTGTTATATTTTATAAAATGGTTTATAAAATTATTACAAGTAACAAATACATGTTTATTTTATGCAAGTTTTATAAAATAATCACAAGTTTTATATAATAAATCTTGTTATAAAATATATAGATGGAGTGTGCAGAATTTGAGTCTCCAAGAAATGCACCCATTCTTCTTACTTGTTACTTTTGATACAACACAATTCCAAGGCACATGCTTGACTCAATGACCAACATATTCTCACATGTATTCAAGGGAACAAATACACACACTTGACTAGAGAATAAAGAGTCATTTTTGAGTTAAAAAACCTCTCTAAAAACCTGCCTGCTGGTCGTGATTTTGGACAGCAGAAGAGGCAGTTTTAACTTGCTAAATTAAGTGATTAAGTGTTCAAGTTAAATCCTAACCATAGTATTAGGTGTTGGGTAAAAGTTTGGGGTATTATCTCTTGAGGTTTCATACTTTTGAAACTTGATTCATCATCATCTCTTGGGAGTTGCTGCTGTCCAGTTTTTCAAGTGCAATCAAAGGGTTTTTGAGCTTGGTTAATTAGTTAGTTAAGTGTCTAAATCTTAACTAATTTAAAGGGTGGTGTTGGTACTTCAAAGGTTTAGGGTTTAACACTCTTGTTCATCATCTTCATCATCAATTAACCTCCTAACTTGGAGTAGGTACATCCCTTGAACTAGCTCTTTTACATTTGAGCATATTATTCTTGACTTGATCTATTTTGGGATTCATGTTTAAATGGTTAAACTTAGTAAAGATTGTTTTAATATGCTTCCGCTTTCTATGTTTATAAAAATGATTTTAGACATATACATATATGGATATGGAAACTTGGTAATCTTTTGAATTCCAACAATGGTATCAAGAGCCAAAGTCATAGAAATATGCTTCTTGTATTTGGCTTGTAAACCCATATTCTTTACAATCTAGTAACATGCATGAAACTAGAAAGTAAAATTTTGGGTTTTGGGTGGGGGTCCTTTTTGGCCGAATTTTGGGGTTCCAAATGGGTTTTGGAGCTTCAAGTTTGGCCAAGATTTGTTGTTGTTTTGGTTCACAATCATGCCTTGACCTTGTGGTTGGATTTGTGTGTGATTTGGTTGTATTTTGATGATTGTAAATTCATTCATTTGGTTTGTAATAATCTTGTAATTTTGGTGATGTAATTTATTTTATTTGGTATGTAAAATAGATTAGGTTGTAATTACCTTTTCTAGAAAAAATGTATTAGGTTATATATTTTGTAAAAAGAAAAGTGAAGATTCAAGAAGATTACAAGATGGAGCATAAGGATGCAAGAGTTAGTGGGAGATTTGTTAATCTCCTACTTTGTGGTCTTAACCCTTTAGGTAACACTTGTTTTGGCTAAACAAGTGTTTTGTAGCGACCCGACCAAATCGTCATTGACGGCGTCGTCTACTTAGGTCCCGTTACGTGGTCATAAGTCTTTAAAACAACGTTTGACCAAAAGATATGTCGCCTTCATTTCAAAATAAAGATTGTTTCAAAGTTTACAAGAATTGTTCAACCAATAGTTAAGTTACAACGTTATAATACGAATGAAATCTAGGCGACACGATTTAAAGTAAAGTCAAAAGACGCTCCATGAAATGCACGTATACTCGACATCCAATGCAAGTATCAAATAATGAGCGGAAGCATGTATCATGTATCGTTCAAGGACCTGAGAAAAACATAGAAATCTGTCAACGAAAACGTTGGTGAAATCATAGGTTTAAGTAAGTAAGTACAAGTGAACCACAAGATTTGCATCAATGAAATAATAGTAATACATTCCAAAAGTTTGTTTCACGAGCACCCAATTATCAATGCTTAACATTTCCTTCCATTGAACCCCATCACTTAGTGCTAGAACATACACTGTTTCTCGAAAATATATTTCATTCGTAAACGGTAGCGAACCGTTTGAATGAGGGTTTGTCAAACCCATATGGATCCATACAACATAAGTTCTCGCTTACACCCGGCAAGTGTAACTAATGATAATCGAATTGAGGATTTTGTTCTAAACTCGTATGTAGAATGTTTGTTTTCCTGTACTTGTGTTCACTTAGTAGAAGAAATGTTTATGTTTTCTCATCCCAAATGTAAGTTCAAAAAGAGTAAAAGTGGGACTATGATCTCACCTTGTATGCACGAACCAAAAAGTACTTCGACAAGTAAACGTGCAGTAACAATGCTAGTCTTGACCTAAACAAATAGGTTGTATCAATAACGAAAGTCACGAGGGGTCAAAGTTGTTCAATTAGTCCTATGGCTCAATACGACTCGATTACGAAGCATGTGAAGCAAATAGTCAAGTTTCATGCAAGGTACGCGTATAGAAACAAGTTAGAAAGATTACATAAGTAATTGGTCAAGTTTGATTAAAAGTCAAACTTGGTCGGGTCAAAGTCAACGAAAAAGTCAACACGTTCGGGTCGGGCCTCGAACGAATTTTCTGAAGTTTTTAATCATATATAAGCATGTTGGAACAAGTCTCATGTGAAACGGAGGTCTAGAACGTCCCAAACATTTTTCGTTAAATGACAACCAAAACAGCCCACTTTAGGCTTATGGGACGGCGTCCCAAAAGTTCTAGACGGCGTCCCACTTTGAAGGGCAAGACGGCGTCTTGGACCCCTAGACGGCGTCTAGGTTTGAAAGTCAGGACGTCGTCCTGGGTATTGGGACGGCGTCTTGGCTTGTTTCCAGACCCTGGTTGCTGAAACTCCTAAGTGCACGAGTCCAAACATAAACCAACACAAATTACAACCCGCAAACATTCAAGACATGTATTTTATATCACCGGAAAGGTATTTTGACGAGGAACACAACTATGCACTTATCATCAATCAAACTTTCGCATACAACAACCAAAAACCGCATTTAGTGACCCTCATTCAATGCATATAAGTCATAAATGCTATTTAATGATTCGGTAACCAAAAGACATGAACAATATGCCGTTTCGAAGGTAATTAAGCATACAACACAACCTAACACTTATAATTAACACTTCATGTCATTTAATGCTTCAAAATCCATTCCTAGTTCATGAAACCCTAACCAAAAGTTACCAAATTTCATAATCAAGTTTAAGAGGTTTCTTTGATCAATCTTTACATCATAATGAAGCTAGTAACACTAGGAACAAGATTAAAACATGAAGTCTTAGCATCTAACAACACATGAACACTTAAAACTCAAGATTAAGCATGTTAACTTTCCATATGAACTAGTTACTCCAAAATATCAAAAACGAGCATACAAAACACATAAACAAACTAGACTTGAGCCATAGATACTAATTAACAAACTTATAACTTAAAAATCTCAAGAACACAAAGATTAGTGATTTAGAAAGTTACCCAAAATTGATGAAACCGGTATGAAATCGAAGAGGAGATCACGAGGAGTTCAAATATGTATTTTGTTTGGCAAGAAGATCACTAGCTCGGTTTTGGATGATGAATCTTTGTTCTTGAAGTTGAGAGGAAAAGTTGAAGTATTAAGAAATTGGAAGAGATGAATGAATGGATAGAATGAGAGTTTGACTCTTTGACCTAGTCACAAGTTTCAACATTTGGCAAGATTGGTCCCTCAACTTAAATCGGGTGCGGGAATTACCTAACAAGATAATTCAAACGCATATTAACGAGATGTGTTATAAACATCTAACGGAACTTAAATAGTTAAACGGAAAAGTTGACGGAAAAAGGCGGGATGTTACATTACCTACACCTTAAAAGAAATTTCGTCCCGAAATTTAAGCAGGCGTTGTAGTCGTTGTTTCTTCCTCGGAATCTGACGGTTCCGGAATCGGGAATAGATGCGGGTGCTTCTTTCGCATTTGGTCTTCTCTTTCCCAAGTAAACTCGGGTCCCCTTTTGGCGTTCCATCGGACCTTAACAATCGGGATCCGGCTTTGTTTTAATTCCTTTTCGACGTAGTCCACAATTTCAACCGGTTCCTCCACAAAATGGAGTTTGTCATTAATAGTAAGTTCCTCGAGAGGGACGACGATATCGGGCTCGGCAAGACACTTCTTCAAGTTAGATACATGGAAAGTAGGATGAACGGAGCTTAGTTGAGGCGGAAGGTTTAAACGATACGCGACGGTTCCAACACGCTCTAAGATCTCGAAAGGACCAACATACCGCGGATTTAGTTTCCCACGTTTCCCAAAACGAATGACACCTTTCCAAGGTGCGACTTTTAACATGACGCGATCACCGACTTGAAATTCGAGGTCCTTGTGTCTCTTATCGGTATAGCATTTTTGACGACTCCGGGCCGTCCGAAGCCTATCTCGGATTTGAAGAATCTTCTCGGTGGTTTCGTGAATGAGTTCGGGCCCGGAAATTTGCACGTCACCTACTTCGGCCCAACAAAGAGGAGAGCGGCATTTTCGGCCATATAATGCTTCAAACGGTGCGGCCTTAATACTCGCGTGATAACTATTGTTATAAGAGAACTCGGCGAGAGGTAAGTGCTTGTCCCAAGCTTTGCCAAAATCGACCACACAAGCTCGGAGCATATCTTCCAAGGTTTGTATCGTACGTTCACTTTGCCCATCGGTTTGAGGATGATATGCGGTGCTCATGTCCAAACGCGTTCCCAACGCTTCTTGTAACGTACGCCAAAATCTAGAGACGAAACGACCATCTCTGTCGGAGATAATCGATAAAGGTACGCCGTGTCGGGCTACAATCTCCTTAATGTAAAGTCGTGCAAGTTTCTCCATTTTGTCGGTTTCTTTCATGGCGAGGAAGTGCGCGGATTTGGTGAGGCGATCGACAATGACCCAAATAGTATCATAACCGCCCGACGTTTTTGGTAATTTGGTGATAAAATCCATCGTGATCATTTCCCACTTCCATTGCGGGATCTCGGGTTGTTGGAGTAATCCGGACGGTCTTTGGTGTTCGGCTTTGACTTTAGCGCAAGTCAAACATTTGGCAACATATCTAGCAACTTCCTTTTTGATGTTCGGCCACCAATATTGTTCTCTAAGGTCGTGGTACATCTTATTGGCACCGGGGTGAATCGAGTATCGTGACTTATGGGCTTCATCTAAAATAAGGCTTCGTAGATCCCCATAACTAGGCACCCAAATTCTTCCGGCGAAATGTCGGAGTCCGGTTTCTTTAACTTCGAATCGAGAGGTGAGGACGTTCAAGTGTTCGAGAGAGATGTTTTCATCCTTGAGAGCCTCATCTTGGGCTACCCGAATTTGGCTATTAAGGTTGGTGTGAATGGTGATGTTTAAAGCTCGGACACGGAGAGGCACCGCTCTTTCTTTTCGGCTTAAGGCATCGGCTACTACATTTGCCTTCCCGGGATGGTAGCGAAGCTCGCAATCGTAATCGTTTAAGGTTTCAATCCACCTTCGTTGTCTCATGTTTAGTTGCTTTTGATCGAAAATGTGTTGGAGACTTTTGTGGTCGGTAAAGATAGTACTCTTGGTTCCATAAAGATAGTGTCTCCACATTTTAAGTGCAAAGACAACGGCTCCGAGTTCGAGATCATGCGTCGTGTAGTTTCGTTCATGAATTTTGAGTTGTCGAGAAGCATAAGCAATGACTTTCGTTCGTTGCATCAATACACACCCAAAACCATGTTTTGAGGCATCGCAATATACAACAAAGTCATCATTGCCTTCGGGAAGTGACAAGATAGGAGCGGTGGTTAGCTTCGTTTTCAAGATTTGGAATGCGGATTCATGTTCGGTCGCCCAAATGAATTTCTTTCCCTTGTGAGTCAATGCGGTTAGAGGACGTGCAACCAAAGAGAAATTTTCGATGAATCTACGATAGTACCCGGCGAGACCCAAAAATTGACGAATGTGAGTAGGAGTAGTAGGAGTCTCCCATTTGCTAATGGCTTCGATTTTCGTTGGATTGACTTTAATACCTTGGTCACTTACAACATGACCAAGAAATTGAACTTCCTTTAACCAAAATTCACACTTGGAGAATTTGGCATAGAGTTGTTCTTGTCTTAAAAGTTCAAGCACAAGTCGGAGGTGTTCCTCGTGTTCTTCTTCGCTTTTTGAATAGACTAAAATATCATCGATGAACACGATAACGAATTTGTCAAGATACGGTTTGCACACGCGGTTCATAAGATCCATGAACACCGCCGGTGCGTTAGTGAGACCAAATGGCATGACAAGGAATTCATAACTACCGTAACGAGTCCGGAAAGCGGTTTTGGAGACATCTCCCCCCTTAACCCTTAATTGATGATAACCCGAGCGGAGATCGATTTTCGAATATACACAAGACCCTTGTAGTTGATCAAAGAGGTCATCGATGCGAGGAAGAGGATATCGGTTCTTAACCGTCAATTTATTTAGTTCACGATAATCAATGCACATTCGTAGGGATCCGTCTTTCTTTTTAACAAACAAAATCGGAGCGCCCCAAGGTGAATGGCTAGGTTGGATAAAACCACGATCAAGTAGTTCTTGGATTTGACTTTGCAATTCTTGCATTTCGGATGGAGCGAGTCTATATGGTGCACGTGCTACGGGTGCGGCTCCCGGAATAAGATCGATTTGGAATTCAACCGGTCGATGAGGCGGAAGACCCGGCAATTCGTCGGGAAATACATCGGAATAGTCACTAACAATTGGCACATCATCGATGTGCTTCTCATCGGACTCGACTTTCTTAACGTGAGCAAGGATCGCAAAACAACCCTTACGGAGTAGTTTTCTAACTTTAACACACGAAACGAGGTTGAGTCCGGTGCAACTCTTATCGCCATAGACGATCAAAGGTTCACCATTCTCGATAGGAATTCGGATTGCGTTAAGATCACAAAGAATGTGAGATTTCGTTTTGACTAACCAATTCATACCGATTATTACATCAAAGCTTCCTAGTTCCATGGGTATCAAGTCAATTTCAAATTCCTTACCCAAAATGTTTAACGTACACCCCCGGTAATATGTGTTGGCACTTAATAGTTTCCCGTTAGCCACTTCAATGGTATAAGTGGTATCTAATGGAAGAGGTGGAGTGCTAAAAGAATGAGTCAAAGTCTTGGATACAAAGCATTTATCGGCACCCGAATCGAATAAACAGGAGACATAAGAATTGTTGAGAAGAAACGTACCCGTGACTAGTTCAGTGTCATCCCGGGCTTCCTCGGTGTTGATGTTGAAAGCTCGGCCGCGCGTATTGGTATTATCTTTCCTTTTCGGGCATGCATTTCTATAATGACCCGTTTGACCACATTCGTAACAAGTGCCCGTCTTTGGTGCATTGGGCCACTTTCGAGCAACGGGAGTGGCACTTTTACAATCGTTGGCCTTATGACCAACTCCTTGGCACCGGTGGCAAATTAACTTGCCACATTCACCAAAGTGATGTTTGTTGCATTTGTTGCAAAGAGGTAGATTCCCGGCATAACCCTTCTTGCCGTCGGAAGTGAAAGATTTCTTGGCAAAGTTGTTGTTGCTTGATTGGGAGGGTTCCCACTTTCTTTTGTTGCCGCCCGATTTATCCTCGGCCTTAGGTGCCGGAACTACGATTTCGTCAACCGTTTCAATTAGTTGGCGAGCCATGTTCATAGCGGCTTGATGAGTAGTGGGTTTGGATGACATCACCCCTTGTTTGATGCTTTTTGGAAGACCGAGCATGTAGAGCTCAATCCTTTGAGATTCGGGGTTAACGAGATTAGGACACATCAAGGATAGTTCGGCGAAGCGTTGATTATAAGCTTTAAGATCGTTTCCGACCGCTTTCAAAGCTCTTAGTTCTTCCTCAAGCTTTCGGGTTTCTTCGCGCGGAAAATATTCAACAATCATCTTTTCCTTTAGATCGGCCCAAGAGAGGGCATGAGCTTCATCGGTACCCACCGATTGAACATAGGTGTTCCACCATGTTAGAGCAATTCCGGAGAAAGTGTGAGTGGAGTATTTGACCTTGTCTTGGTCCCGACAACCGCTTATGCTAAAGACGGCTTCCGTTTGCTCAAACCATCGGGTGAGCACGACCGGTCCCCCGGTTCCATCAAAAGTGTGAGGTTTGCACCCCATGAAAGCTTTATAGGAGCATCCCTCGTTTGAGTTTCCGGCTCCATTGTTGTTGTTATTGTTGTTGTTGTTGTTGTGGTTGTTATTATTATTGTTGTTGGATGAGTGACCGGCCATGGCCGCATCTACGGCGGTTGCTATCATCCGTTCGAGAGCTTGTTCGGGAGTTTCATTGCGGCGTACACGACGAGGAGCCATTGTTCCTTCAAGACACAAGAATATCATTGATTAGTATTCTCAATAATACTAACCGTGATATAGAATAAAGATAAAGAGAAGTTTTTCCTCGACTCGCCTTAAATTCTTTATGTCATAATGTCGGAACGTTCATATGAGTCACCGTAATATAATCCCGGAAATTATATTACCCTGATTCATATGTGCATTCGACATCATTTCATATAGTCCAGGTGGCGTGTCAATCAAATTAAACAACGTGAGATTAAGATGAACTAAGAGTAGATATGAGTAGAAGCGTTCGAGTATAAATGCACAAGTAGTCAAGTAATTCCTACTTCAAGTCTATATGCCGGTTGTAGTCTAGACTCACCAATGTACCCTATGACTCGGGGTCGACACCAATGAACTCTAAATCCCTACAACCAACGCTCTGATACCATCTGTAGCGACCCGACCAAATCGTCATTGACGGCGTCGTCTACTTAGGTCCCGTTACGTGGTCATAAGTCTTTAAAACAACGTTTGACCAAAAGATATGTCGCCTTCATTTCAAAATAAAGATTGTTTCAAAGTTTACAAGAATTGTTCAACCAATAGTTAAGTTACAACGTTATAATACGAATGAAATCTAGGCGACACGATTTAAAGTAAAGTCAAAAGACGCTCCATGAAATGCACGTATACTCGACATCCAATGCAAGTATCAAATAATGAGCGGAAGCATGTATCATGTATCGTTCAAGGACCTGAGAAAAACATAGAAATCTGTCAACGAAAACGTTGGTGAAATCATAGGTTTAAGTAAGTAAGTACAAGTGAACCACAAGATTTGCATCAATGAAATAATAGTAATACATTCCAAAAGTTTGTTTCACGAGCACCCAATTATCAATGCTTAACATTTCCTTCCATTGAACCCCATCACTTAGTGCTAGAACATACACTGTTTCTCGAAAATATATTTCATTCGTAAACGGTAGCGAACCGTTTGAATGAGGGTTTGTCAAACCCATATGGATCCATACAACATAAGTTCTCGCTTACACCCGGCAAGTGTAACTAATGATAATCGAATTGAGGATTTTGTTCTAAACTCGTATGTAGAATGTTTGTTTTCCTGTACTTGTGTTCACTTAGTAGAAGAAATGTTTATGTTTTCTCATCCCAAATGTAAGTTCAAAAAGAGTAAAAGTGGGACTATGATCTCACCTTGTATGCACGAACCAAAAAGTACTTCGACAAGTAAACGTGCAGTAACAATGCTAGTCTTGACCTAAACAAATAGGTTGTATCAATAACGAAAGTCACGAGGGGTCAAAGTTGTTCAATTAGTCCTATGGCTCAATACGACTCGATTACGAAGCATGTGAAGCAAATAGTCAAGTTTCATGCAAGGTACGCGTATAGAAACAAGTTAGAAAGATTACATAAGTAATTGGTCAAGTTTGATTAAAAGTCAAACTTGGTCGGGTCAAAGTCAACGAAAAAGTCAACCCGTTCGGGTCGGGCCTCGAACGAATTTTCTGAAGTTTTTAATCATATATAAGCATGTTGGAACAAGTCTCATGTGAAACGGAGGTCTAGAACGTCCCAAACATTTTTCGTTAAATGACAACCAAAACAGCCCACTTTAGGCTTATGGGACGGCGTCCCAAAAGTTCTAGACGGCGTCCCACTTTGAAGGGCAAGACGGCGTCTTGGACCCCTAGACGGCGTCTAGGTTTGAAAGTCAGGACGTCGTCCTGGGTATTGGGACGGCGTCTTGGCTTGTTTCCAGACCCTGGTTGCTGAAACTCCTAAGTGCACGAGTCCAAACATAAACCAACACAAATTACAACCCGCAAACATTCAAGACATGTATTTTATATCACCGGAAAGGTATTTTGACGAGGAACACAACTATGCACTTATCATCAATCAAACTTTCGCATACAACAACCAAAAACCGCATTTAGTGACCCTCATTCAATGCATATAAGTCATAAATGCTATTTAATGATTCGGTAACCAAAAGACATGAACAATATGCCGTTTCGAAGGTAATTAAGCATACAACACAACCTAACACTTATAATTAACACTTCATGTCATTTAATGCTTCAAAATCCATTCCTAGTTTATGAAACCCTAACCAAAAGTTACCAAATTTCATAATCAAGTTTAAGAGGTTTCTTTGATCAATCTTTACATCATAATGAAGCTAGTAACACTAGGAACAAGATTAAAACATGAAGTCTTAGCATCTAACAACACATGAACACTTAAAACTCAAGATTAAGCATGTTAACTTTCCATATGAACTAGTTACTCCAAAATATCAAAAACGAGCATACAAAACACATAAACAAACTAGACTTGAGCCATAGATACTAATTAACAAACTTATAACTTAAAAATCTCAAGAACACAAAGATTAGTGATTTAGAAAGTTACCCAAAATTGATGAAACCGGTATGAAATCGAAGAGGAGATCACGAGGAGTTCAAATATGTATTTTGTTTGGCAAGAAGATCACTAGCTCGGTTTTGGATGATGAATCTTTGTTCTTGAAGTTGAGAGGAAAAGTTGAAGTATTAAGAAATTGGAAGAGATGAATGAATGGATAGAATGAGAGTTTGACTCTTTGACCTAGTCACAAGTTTCAACATTTGGCAAGATTGGTCCCTCAACTTAAATCGGGTGCGGGAATTACCTAACAAGATAATTCAAACGCATATTAACGAGATGTGTTATAAACATCTAACGGAACTTAAATAGTTAAACGGAAAAGTTGACGGAAAAAGGCGGGATGTTACATGTTTACCACTTTGGCATGATTGTGGACTTTTATTTTGCATGCTTGTATGGTTTTGTGTATGTGTTTGGTTGTTACAAGATCTCATGAAACAACTTGCAAAAATGACATTATAATTGATTATAATTAAAACAACAAAAGACACTAATAAATGGTTATTAGGTACTAGATGCAAAATGTATATAAAATGGTTTATATTAAGTAAAATTTGGTTATTTTACTAATGACATGAAATGGGTTTTTCATTATATACCATACATCAAATGCATGTTGGTGTATGGCAAAATGTTGGCTTAAACTAGAATTTAAGAAAGACTTAAAATCCCTTTAAAACTAAAACAAGGAAAACAAGTTAAACGCCATCCTATTGTGGGACACTTGAACATAGTAGTGAACTCATAATGGGATAAAGGTCACCTAACCGTTATGAGCAAACTAATATGGTTAAGGTAAAATTCACATGCTTGTGGGATAAAGGTCACCTAACCACTTGCATGTTAATTTTACATGTTTACACAAGTAGGACGACTTGATTTGGGAATCATGAACTTAGGGTCACCGAAGCATGAGGAACAAATAGGCGTTGATGGGATAAATATGCCATGCAAAAGGATTGCATGATCCCTAATTTAGAAGTTGCAAAAGGATTGCAATTGTCATATAAATGACTACCTAGCTAAATCAAATAACGGGATAAAGGTCACCTAACCGAAATTTGATTTACTGTTGGATTCTAATATTTAATAAGACAATTATAATATAAAAGGGTATTGTTTATTAAATTTGAAATCAATACTTAAATGAACTTTGTTAATTTTGTAGATGGCCGCTAATAACAACAACAACATGCAAAACGCACCACTTAACCTAAACAACCTATCGTTAAGGTCTCTCCTCGAGAAAGACAAACTCAACCATACGAACTTTATGGATTGGTTCCGTAATCTTAGGATTGTCCTCAAACTCGAGGATAAAGCGTATGTGTTGGAGGACCCCATTCCCGATCAACCCGACATGGATGATACGGAGGGCATGGCTTACTATGACAAATATTGTGCCGATTCGGTGCAAGTTGGTTGCCTAATGCTTGGGACTATGATACCCGAACTCCAAAAGGATTTCGAACATCATAGTGCATATGACATGATAACGCAATTGAAGGAGATGTTCCTTCAACAAGCACGTGTCGAGCGCTTCGAAACGGTTCGAGCGTTACATGCATGTCGTATGGATGACACCCAATCCGTATCCTCTTATGTCCTCAAAATGAAAAGCCTTATTGATCGCGCAAACCGTCTTAATCTCAACATATCTAATGAGCTAGCCACCGATCTTATCCTAAACTCCTTGTCAAAGAGGTTTGACCAATTTGTAATTAATTACAATATGAATGGGATGGATAAGACCATCGGTGAGCTTCATGGCATGTTAAGGACGGCCGAAACAAGCATGGGTAAAAGGGCTTCACCCGTGCTAATGATCAAAGATGGCGGGTCAAAAGGTAACAACACCTCTAAGCCTAAGGTGGCTAAGAGAAAAGGACCCGCCTATCAAGGCAAGGGAAAGGTGAAGATGGTTACCCCAACCAAGAACAAGAACAAAAAGCAAAAGGTTGCGGAAAAGGCAAACCCCAAGGAAGACCCATGTTTCGGTTGCGGTGAGATGGGTCATTGGAAACGAAACTGTCCGGTCTACCTTAAGGAGTTGAAGGAAAAGAGGGATGCGGGGCAATCCTCAGGTAATATATATATGGTATATATAGAGCTTAATATTACTTCTTCTAATACATGGGTATTAGACACTGGATGTGGAACTCACATTTGCAATTCTTTGCAGGGGTTCAAAAGAAGTAACAAGCAAACGGGAACATCAAGTCTCTTCATGGGGAATGGAGCTAAAGTGCAAGTGAAAGCTCAAGGAGACTTTGTGTTAAAACTTCCAAGTGGCATGGAACTTATTTTGAATGATGTTTTGTATGCACCCGACTTGTGTCGAAACATTATTTCTGTTTCCCGTTTGAAACAATATGGTTTTAATGTTAATTTTATTAATGATGATATCCATGTTTGTTTAGATAATGTATTCTATTTCAAGGTTTCGCCTTCAAATGGAATTTATGAATTGGTTCATGATGACACATCATCTAGTAGCTCAATGTACCATACAAGCACCAAGAAACTCAAAAGGGATTTGAGTGATTCCTACTTATGGCATTGTCGCCTTGGTCACATAAACAAGAACCGAATGCATACACTTCAAAAGAATGGACTTTTAAAATCAAATGAGATGGACTCGTTTGATGTATGTGAATCTTGTTTACAAGGCAAAATGACTAAAGCACCTTTCAAAGGGACCTATGAAAGGGCTAAAGACTTATTGGGATTAATACATTCGGATGTGTGTGGACCCTTTAAGCCCATGACTAGGAATGGTGAAAGATACTTTGTTACATTCATTGATGACTTCAGTCATTTCGGATATGTCTACTTGTTAAGGCATAAGGATGAAACCTTTGAAGCATTCAAAGAATATCAAAACGAAGTACAAAATCAACTCAACAAGACAATCAAGGTATTGCGTACCGATAGAGGAGGTGAATACCTAAGCGATGCCTTTCAAGATCATCTTAGAAGTTGTGGGATTATCTCACAACTCACTCCTCCTGGAACACCCCAACTGAATGGAGTTTCCGAAAGGAGGAACCGAACCCTAATGGATATGGTTCGATCTATGATGGCTAGAAGCTCGTTACCTCTATCATTTTGGGGTTATTGTCTATGCTCCGCGGCTCGTATTTTAAATATGGCCCCAACCAAGAAAGTGGAACGAACACCTCATGAGATGTGGTTTGGAAAACCTCCATCTCTATCATACTTAAAGGTATGGGGATGTGAAGCTTACCCTAAGCATTACGTCCCTAATAAGTTGAATGCTCGATCCACGAAGTGTTTCTTCATAGGATATCCCAAGAATGATATGTGATATTATTTCTATGATCCATCCGAGCAGAATGTATTTGTTGCTCGAAAGGCGGAATTCCTTGAAACTAAGTTCCTAATGGAAGGAAATAGTGAAAGGAAGATAGATCTTGAGGAGGTTCAAGATCAAGTAGATGATACACAATTGGTTGACACTAGCACTCAACATGAAAATGTTGAGAATGATCAAATGGATGATCAAAATACACAAGACGTTCGCAGATCTGGTAGGATTAGTAATCCTCCTGAGAGATATGGGTTTCTCATGGATGGTTGCTATGTGGTTGATTTGGATGAACCAATAAACTACCAAGATGCTTTATCAAGGATTGATAAATATAAATGGCAGGAAGCCATGAACGCTGAGATGCAATCCATGTATGACAACCAAGTTTGGGAACTTGTTACACAACCTGCTGGCTCAAGGCTAGTTGATTGTAAATGGCTGTTCAAAATGAAAACCAACATACATGGAAACTTGGATACATATAAAGCTAGACTTGTAGCAAAAGGTTTCACTCAAACTCAAGGGGTTGACTATGATGAAACTTTTTCGCCTGTGGCGATGCTAAAGTCTATTAGGATATTACTTGCCATTGCTGCTCGTTATGATTATGAAATATGGCAGATGGATGTCAAGACCGCTTTCCTAAACGGACATCTTGAGGAAGATGTCTATATGGTTCAGCCTGAGGGTTTTGTTGATCCAAAATATCCTAAAAAGGTATGCAAGTTAAAGAAGTCAATCTACGGATTGAAACAAGCATCTAGAATGTGGAATCATCATTTTAATGAGGAGGCCAAGAAATTTCGCTTCATTAAAAATGGTGATGAAGCTTGTGTATACAAGAAAGCTAGTGGGAGCAGTATCATGTTCCTTGTACTATATGTGGATGATATATTGTTATTTGGAAATGATATTCCGGCAATGCAAGGTGTTAAAACTTGGTTAAGCAAATGCTTCTCCATTAAGGATCTTGGAGAAGCACAATACGTTTTGGGGATTGGGATCTACAGGGATAGATCCAAGAAACTGATAGGTTTAAATCAAAGTGCATACATTGAAAAGATCTTGAAAAGGTTCAAGGTGGAGAACTCTAAGAAAGGTTTGGTACCTATTCAAAAGGGAACACTTCTCAGTTCATCTCAGTGCCCCACCACGAAAGATGAACAGAAGAGAATGAAGAAAGTCCCATATGCTTCTGCCATTGGGTCAATCATGTATGCAATGATATGCACTAGACCGGATGTGTCATGCGCTCTTAGCCTGACAAGTAGATACCAGAATAACCCAGGAAACAGTCATTGGATTGCTGTTAAAAGTATATTAAAATACCTTAGGAGGACTAAGGATATGTTTCTGATATATGGGTCTGGTGAGGAGGAACTCGCTGTAAAAGGTTACGTGGACGCGAGTTTCCAAACTGATCGAGATGATTCTCGATCACAATCCGGTTATGTCTTCACATTAAATGGAGGTGCGGTCTCTTGGAAGAGTTCAAAACAGGATGTTGTTGCATTATCCACTACAGAGTCAGAGTACATTGCCGCCTCATTGGCAGCTCAGGAAGCTGCATGGATGAAGAAATTCATCGACGACTTAGGAGTGGTCCCTACCATTCAGGACCCTCTTGAGATCTTTTGTGACAACGAAGGTGCGATTGCTCAAATCAAGGAACCTCGTGCTCACCAAAAGACCCGTCACATTGAGCGGAGATTCAACTACATAAGGGATGAAGTTGAAAAAGGAAAGATATGTATTCGCAAAGTTCACACAGATCTAAATATAGCGGATCCACTCACGAAGCTCTTACATGGTGCAAAACATCAAGGGCATGTTAGTGCATTAGGACTTCGATATTCTAGTGATTGGTCATGATCTGTTTTAAGTATTGTAACGGAATGAAATTGTTCAAACTCATTAATATAATTATGGTATTAATTTATTTTGAGTTATGTTCCTATTTTGCATATTTTATCCATGAATAAGTAATTATTCTAAATTCCGTAGTCGATCACGTTTGTGGGAGCAAATGTGAGGTTTAGACTATTATGAACTCGGATTGGTATACATTCACGGGATGAATGTGGTGCAAGGTTGCAACCAAGGTTCATAGATATTTGTGGGATACAAATATTGGAAGACCCGCCCTCAAGACTTACTAAATGGAGCCTTTGTGGTTGATCACATGTAATCTTGAGTAAAGGCGAATATCATTGTATCCTCTGACCTGAGATACATATTGGGTTCGGACATTCACTAAGTATTGTGCCTTGATTCTTTCCTTCACTATTCTGAAATATGGTAGTTCATAAGGAAGAGCTCAGGTATAATGCATAGTATATGTCTAGGACATATGTAGTCAAGATGGAATTTGTCCCTCTTATTCGTTGAGAGTCAGATGTCTAAGGCCTGATAAAGTTAAATCTAGAAGAGAGTGATCACTCTATGTCTCTTGGATTTAACATGACATCTAGGACGAAAGGATATAATGAAAAGATTCACCTATTCATATTCGAGATGGGAACTCAAAAGGGATGATGTTATTGAATGGCACATAGTCATAACATATTTGGGGTGATGGACGGTCGTTAGGTGGTATCCATCACTTGCATTAATTTCTTATGTTTCTCGTGCAAGTGGGAGATTGAAGGTATTTCGTATGCCCGAGAGACATATTAAATTAATGTGGCTAATATGTTTTGATCCAAGTCGGGTCATACCCAATAACAAACTTACCGACACCTTATATGTATTTAATCCTAACGATTGGATCGTTAAATAAATACGCGACACTTGAACTTTAGAAAATCGGTTTTCTAAATTATGATCACTTGAGATAAATTATTTGGATAATTTATATATGATGTGGATTTAATTATTTATAGGTTTAAATAATTATTTTGTGTTATATTTTATAAAATGGTTTATAAAATTATTACAAGTAACAAATACATGTTTATTTTATGCAAGTTTTATAAAATAATCACAAGTTTTATAAAATAAATCTTGTTATAAAATATATAGATGGAGTGTGCAGAATTTGAGTCTCCAAGAAATGCACCCATTCTTCTTACTTGTTACTTTTGATACAACACAATTCCAAGGCACATGCTTGACTCAATGACCAACATATTCTCACATGTATTCAAGGGAACAAATACACACACTTGACTAGAGAATAAAGAGTCATTTTTGAGTTAAAAAAACCTCTCTAAAAACCTGCCTGCTGGTCGTGATTTTGGACAGCAGAAGAGGCAGTTTTAACTTGCTAAATTAAGTGATTAAGTGTTCAAGTTAAATCCTAACCATAGTATTAGGTGTTGGGTAAAAGTTTGGGGTATTATCTCTTGAGGTTTCATACTTTTGAAACTTGATTCATCATCATCTCTTGGGAGTTGCTGCTGTCCAGTTTTTCAAGTGCAATCAAAGGGTTTTTGAGCTTGGTTAATTAGTTAGTTAAGTGTCTAAATCTTAACTAATTTAAAGGGTGGTGTTGGTGCTTCAAAGGTTTAGGGTTTAACATTCTTGTTCATCATCTTCATCATCAATTAACCTCCTAACTTGGAGTAGGTACATCCCTTGAACTAGCTCTTTTACATTTGAGCATATTATTCTTGACTTGATCTATTTTGGGATTCATGTTTAAATGGTTAAACTTAGTAAAGATTGTTTTAATATGCTTCCGCTTTCTATGTTTATAAAAATGATTTTAGACATATACATATATGGATATGGAAACTTGGTAATCTTTTGAATTCCAACACCTTCAACAACTGAAATGCGGTTTCTTGCGGTTCTGACCACTCATACTTCTTGTCTTTATGAGTCAACGTGGTCAATGGTAGGGCAATCTTAGAAAATCCTTCGATGAATCTCCTATAGTAACCAGTTAGACCCAAGAATTGACGGATCTGTGTCGGTGTCTTTGGGATTTCCCAATTCTTAACCATCTCAATCTTTGCCGGATCAACTTGTATTTCATTGGCGCCTACAACATGACCAAGGAATTGTACTTCTTGCAACCAAAAATCACACTTTGAAAACTTGGCATACAAATGCTCTTCTCTAAGCATAGCCAGTATCGAACGTAAATGCTGTTCATGTTCTTCTTTGTTCTTGGAGTACACCAATATATCATCAATAAACACAATGACGAATTTATCTAGGTATGGCTTACACACACGGTTCATGAGATCTATGAACACTGCCGGTGCGTTCGTCAAACCAAACGACATCAATGTGAACTCATAATGTCCATAACATGTTCTAAACGCTGTCTTCGGGACATCAGCTTCCTTGACCCTCAATTGGTGATAACCGGATCTCAGATTAATCTTCGAATAACAACTAGATCCCTGTAGTTGATCGAATAAGTCATCAATCCTCGGAAGTGGATACCGATTCTTGATTGTCAACTTTTTTAACTCTCTATAGTCAATACATAATCTCATCGACCCATCCTTCTTCTTAACAAACAAGACCAGAGCTCCCCAAGGTAAAGAACTCGGTCGTATAAATCCCTCATCTAACAACTCTTGCAATTGACTAGACAACTCTTGAAGTACAGGGGTTGCAAGTGTGTACGGTGCGCGAGCCACCAGTGCTGCTCCTAGCACTAAATCTATCTGAAACTCAACTTCCCGATGTGGTGGGAGACCAGGTAATTCCTCCGGAAAAACTTCAAGAAATTCCTTAACTATATGAACATCTTCGGGTCTCCTTTCTTCAGGTACAACTTGGCTTACGTGAGCCATAAACACTATACATCCCTTTCTCACATACTTCTGAACTTTCAAGCAGTTAATGAGATGTAATTGTGAGCTGTTCTTTTCCCCATAAATCATCATAGGTTCACCATTAGCAATAGGAATACGAATAGCCTTTAGGTCACAGACCACCTCACCTTTGTTATCAGCTAACCAGTCCATTCCAACCACAAGGTCAAAACTTCCCAGTTTAATAGGTATCACATCAATGCTAAAAGGCTTACCCTTTAACTTCAAAATACAACCGCGATAAATCTTATCGGCTCTCATCAAGTTACCATTCCCTAGTTCTATGGAATACACGTTATCTAAGGGAGAAACAGGGTTCTTAATGTTGTGACAAATATCTTTAGATATAAAACTTCTATCAGCATCAATGTCAAACAAAACATAACAATGTGTATCATTGAGTGAAAACGTACTCGCGACTAGTTTTGGATCATCATGAGCTTCCGTAGAGTTAATGTTGAATGCCCTGCCTCGAGCATTTCCATTGTTGTTGTTCTTAGGGTAATCCCTCTTGAAATGACCTGCTTGCCCACAACCAAAACAGTTCTTAGCATTACCAGCATTATTCACATTGTTCGCAATGTTGTTGAGGTTAACCTTGCAATCCCTAACCAAATGGCCAAACTTCTTACACCGGTCATAAATTAGAGTAGTACAGGTTCCCGAGTGATGCTTGCCACACTTTGGACCTTATGGCTTATTACCCTTATACCTAGAGTTAGCTCCAGTGACCCCAGTGTCGTTTTGGTAAGAATCTTGCTTCTTAAACGGTTACTGGTTATGATTCTTATCTTGTCCATCGTTGCATTTTCTCTTACCATCATTACACTTAACCTCATTAACAGTAGTACCCTTTCCTCTTTGGGCAATCTGATCCAGTAACAAACTTGCCATGTCAATAGCTTCTTGCACGGTAGTGGGTTTAGAAGTAGTAACCCCACTTTGAATACTCACACTTAAACCCTCGATGTACTGTTCAACCTTACGTTTCTCGGGAGTAACCATTTCTGGACACATCCGTGCCAACTCAAAGAACCTCTTGTTATAGGAGGTAAGATCACTGCCTACTAACTTCAATTCTCAGAACTCACGTTCC
Source organism: Rutidosis leptorrhynchoides (assembly GCF_046630445.1). Classification (NCBI taxonomy): domain Eukaryota; kingdom Viridiplantae; phylum Streptophyta; class Magnoliopsida; order Asterales; family Asteraceae; genus Rutidosis; species Rutidosis leptorrhynchoides. Next base: position 411,473,868 of record NC_092336.1, read on the forward strand.
ATCTTCTTGATCTCATTCTGTGAACAGTATTCCTCAATCATTCTCTGTTTCAAAGTTTCCCAGGGTAGGACATAAGCTTGATCATGGCCCAAGGATTGTGCATAGTTGTTCCACCAAGTGAACGCACTATCAGACAGTGTGACCGTAGCAAAACCTACTTGATCATCATCATTACACCCGCTGATGTGAAAAACATACTAGTTTTTTAAACCAGCGGTTGAGACCAACTGGTCCCTCAGTTCCATTAAAAGAGTGCGGGTTACAGCTAGTGAATGTCTTGTAAGAACATCTACTACGGCCCTGAGTGCCATTGCCGTTGTTGTTGCTCGAACCACAACGATCGTTGCTGTTGCGGGTGTTGTTGAACTCTCTTAACAATTCAGCTCTCTCGGCTGCAATGCCTTCAGTGACAAGTCTCCTGATCTGAGCAGCTGTGGATTCCTTCGGAGGCATCTTTAACACAGAAAAATATACCAGGTCAGTGTCAAAACAACACTATATATAAAAATATACTAGCAAGAGTGTTGAAGACTAGTAAATAATAATAGTACGAAAAGATTCGTTAGTAGTGAGAAGTAGTGTTAAGTAGCACTAGTAGTGACAGTAGTGGTAGTAGTGTCATTAGGCTTAGCTTGAGCTGCCTCTAGTACATCGATCCTAGCAGCCTGTGCTTCAATCAGTTTCTCTTGGTCGTAGAACCACGCCTCGATCTCATACAGGTACCCGTTTATAGAATTAACCCTCACCTCCAACCTTTCAATTTCATCAGGATGTGGGTAAGTTCTCGTAATGTCACGTAAAGCATTCTCACGATCATACACGTTCAGGTTTCGGTTGGTGTAGATCAGGTCCATGGCAAGCAGGTTAACAGGGTGGTTGAGTATCTGATGAGGAGTAGGTGCAGCTGCAGGAGCTACACTTGAGTTGCTATCATTTCCTGAAGCATGCGACATCTATCTCACAATACAAAAACACATAGAAAGATAGATTAGTCAAACATATAACATTAGTCATAAAGTATCCATGTAATGAATAAGTCTCGGTCGTTGTCTAGACTCGCTAAAGTTTCCTAATGACCAAATCAGACACACTAATGCAAGTCCTAGTTTCCATACAAACCGTTAGCTCTGATACCAACTATAACACCCCGCCAAATTCCCATCTGACGACGTGTTAATCACAGGTCCCACAGTTAATAGTTACGCCCTCTATATGAGACGTTTCAAAGCAATTGCATTTAATTTTATTAAAAAGTTGACTCTCAAAACATAAGTCAATAAATCTCAAAATAAGTAACACTGTTGTGATTAGGAATGGCAATGGATCGGATATGGATCGGGTGATGCCATATCCACATCCATATCCATTTAAATTTTGTTCATCCATATCCATATCCATATCCATTTAATTTTTGTTCATCCATCTATATCCATATCCGTTGGATTAAACGGGTTAATAGATATCCGTTGGATATTAAATGACACGTTAATCTAACACGTTAATCTAACAAAAATTTTGACAATTTTATATAGAGCATAACAAATGTAAATATTTAATCTTAATATTATTGGTTTCTTACTAAGGTTTGGATGTAATTTGTCTCCGATTTTGACTTAATTGAGCAAAATGTGTTATAATATAAGTAAATATACGTTTAAACTAATATAAATGTGTTATTTTAAGTGTTGTTATTAACAAATTAATAATTGTGTCGATCATAATCCTTATTTTTGTTAATAAATTAAGAATTTGTATGTTATATGTATATGTATATCGATATGTAGATGTTTATAAATATATTTTAGTACGTTTATATCAATATATAAATGTATTTCGGGTGGTAGTGGATATATCCATGGATGACATATTGTCATCCATATCCGATCCACGAAATATTTAGATCATCCATATCCATATCCATATCCATTAATCGTCCATTTACATCATCCATATCCATTATAAATGGATTGGATCGGGTGGATATCCATGGATGGAACATCCATTGCCATCCCTAGTTGTGATCGTAACCACAAGCCAACAGTATTAAGCAGTTGTAAAAGTTTTAAATGCTAAAGTAAATAATGTCTTAAATCAAGTATGCTGACTCCATGGCCAGACCCAAAGCATCAACACAGCGGAAGTCTACCTCTTAAGGACCTGAGAATCAAACACGCAAAAAGGTCAACAATAATGTTCATGAATCTATAGGTTTAAATAAAATGTAACAGTATCTGAAAAATAGTATTAAGAAAATAGTTTAAGTTCATTGACCACGAGATTTCAAAAGTACAACTCAAAGTTGCGAAACATTTACATAATCCATGAGCACCTGAATACTAGCAATGACCAGGGTATAGAGTCCACTACACTCCCTTTACCCCATAAAAACGTATACACTTGTTTGAGTGTATCTAATGTTTAAAGTAAATACACCATAATTAATAATGTAGGGTGAGGTTCGTCTAACCTAACGGATCCGTCCATCTAAATTGTGCTTACCCGGAGGTAATAAAAGTATTCAAGCTAGGGGCTTTGTGAACAAAATCAATATGTATAATAAGTACTCGTGTCAACATAAAAGCATTTATAAAAATGTAAGTAATCAGCATGTATTCTCATCTCTGAAAACATGTAAAAAGCGAGACTGTAGACTCACATTTGAATAGCTCTTGAATGAAAAGTAAACGCGAATTATAGCCGAGTAATGCAACCTAAGTATACTATTTAGGTTGGTCAACATATATGTCTTAAACAAAAGTGGTTTCATAGAGTAAGTTGCCTTATTGCTCGACTCGACGCATTTCAAAGTGAAAGTTAACATACAGTCAACTAGTTCATGTAAGTCAACAAAAGTCAACCAAAGTCAAACCAAAAGTCAAACTTGGTCAAAGTAGTCAACTAAGGTCAACATCAGTTGGTTCATGTCAAAAGCTGGTCAACATGTCAAACCTAGGTCAACTAACACGTTTCAGTTCATAATTTACCAAATATGCGATCACAGATTATCGTCATGCATAACGTTCATGTACATGTTGCAAACACCACATAATAACTCATAGCACATAACTCATGGAAATATGGAAAACTCCAGATCACAAGTAGACTTAAAATTGATTCCAAAAAGTCCAGACAAGGCCTCATACGATGTCTACAAGTTAGGTTTCAGAAAGGGTACATTTATGGTTCACTAAATCAGTTTCTGACTACGCACTAATCTCGTAACGGCTTTAACCGAAGCTAGGGACATGAAATCAAGATAGGTCAGTGGCCACGGTTCAAGGACAATTCAAATTATCACATATCCGAAAATGAGCAATTTGATTTAGCCAGTTGGTACAGTTTATTCAATCAAGTTGGATGTTCTGTTTCAGCTCATTTCAGAAATTACCAAAACTATGGCCCTAGTGTGCACAATGTATCAAGTTTTAGAGGTTGCAATAAACTAGAATTTATCACATAACATGTAAAGATTCATTATCCAAAAGTCCAAGGTCTCAAAGCATGCACAAGTCAACTTATAGGGCAAAAGATGCATACGTTACAGATTTGGACAACATACGAGTTACTTTGTGCGCACGCATATTACGCAAGTTTCACAAATTCATATGATGGAAGGAATAAAAATAAATTTTCCAGATATGCAAAGACCTAATACAATATCACGCATCAAATAGCCTTAAACATTTATTTTAAGTTACCGCGCAAATCAGTTTTTTATGTGCATTCAATTAAGCATAACGGAAGCTATACAAATCCAAACCGCATAAAATCCTAGTCTAACATTTAAGTCCTCTATAAAATGGTTAACATGTTATAAAATAATTCACAAAGCATGCAACTCAGAAAACTCGGATTCATGGCAAGATCACAACAAAGCTTCAATTTAACATATCTAGAGCATACGATAACGAAATCGATTGATTCTTGAGCCAAACGTTATTAACTTTTTGACCTTTTTACATCTACTAATAATTATTTACAGAAAATAAGTCCATCATATCAGTATCATCAATAAATAATTCAGTTTTTGTAACAGACTGAAACCTGAGCTAGTTGTAAGTGGACTATTTTGCCCTTAAGATTTTATTATGTGTTTTATATGTTTTTATTTTAATTATGTAAATAGTGTTATTTTATTATTTGGTTAAGACCAGTTTGTGACAAGGGTCATAGAACAGGTTTGTTTATTTAATTTGGACTTCGTTAGGTCCGCCTAACGAGGTACGAAATATTTCAGATAACTGATAAATACTCGTGTGAGATGGGGTATGGGATTTTAACCCCAAATAAGTGTATTGTGCTGCCTTTTCTTCCTTATCTCTCCATCTCTCTAGAAATTTCCCAAATTGCACCCCGTACCTAACTTCATCTCCCTCTTGAACCCTAATTCTCCAAATCTCGATTTGAAGTCTAATTTGTGTTAGAAATCAATTCTTTGTGTTTTACTGATTCAAACAAGGTAAGAATCATGAGTTTTCATGCTTGAATTTGTGTAAAAATGGAGTTTTTGTGCTAGGTTTTACAAAAGTGTGATTTTGGGTCAAAATTGCTTAATTTGTTGTTGTTTTGATGTAATGTTTGTGGGTTTATGTTCCAAAAGGTTTTATAAACAAGATGTGATGAGTTTTGAGGTTTAAAACGAGTATATGGTCGATATTTGGTATTTTTGGCTCAAACCCGTCACTTTTCCAATTTTCAGCAGCTCAAGAACACACTCGGTCGAGTGTCTTTTGGAAGTGGGTCGTGTGTACACACTCGGTCGAGTGTCTTTTGAAGTGGGTCATGTGTCTACACACTCTGTAGTGTGTCTTTTGAAAAGACAGTTGGTCGAGTGTCTCTACTCATTCGATCGTGTGTCTACACACTCGGTCGAGTGTCTATGACACACACTACCGAGTTGGGTAGTGTGTCTTTTTAGCATTTTGAGAATTTTGTTTTGGTCATAACTTTCAAACCGTAACTCCATTTTTGATGAATCAAATATCTTTGGAATCGTATTGAAGAGTACTTTTCAATGATGAACTTTTAAGAAGCTATATCAAAATGTTTTTGGGGCAGGAAAATAGATTTTGGCTTGTGTGTCCCGTTTTTCACGTACTTGTTTGACAATAGTGAATGGAGTTACATTGTGGACTTGTGAAATGATGTTATGACCTAGTTTATAGTATGATTTGATTATACTATTGATTGAGATATGTATATTGACTTCGTTGTGTTGTTCTCAGGTGATAAGAACAAGGAAGAAGCTCAGAAGTAAGATAACTGAGCTGTATCTGGTAATCGGTGAGTGGGTCTATCTTCGGATAGAGTTTAAGTAGCATATCCTGCGACTGCGGTTGACTCTTTTACCATGCATAGTGTAGAGATTGCCATGTTAGAATAATATAGTTTCCCTGATGTTGTGTGTAAATTATGTGTACACTGTGTGAATGGCACCAGTCGGGCCTAGGGAGACTGGGGACTCGAGACCGTGCCTAGGAGAGGTTAGAGTCCGTATGAGGTCAACCGTGCCTAGGGGAGGTTGGGTCCATAGGCTACTGATTGTGGAGTATAGTGTGAACGATGCATCCCCTGCATCTAGATAACTATAATGTGAATTGAGTAGCAGGGATGCCACAAAATTGGCAGACATATTTGACTTTCATAACACTCCTCCTTGGATGACAATTTTAGTTCATTATAGAACAACTAGTACTGCCTTGTTAAAAACCTTGCTAAAGAAAAACCCAGTGGGATAAAAACGTTAGTCAAGTGAAAAAGAGTGCAGTATAGAGTTGACTCCCCCTCAAGTAGACATCACAGAGTCGTCACATCTTTTGAACTTGCCTCATGCCAATATTGTGAATGTGTGTTCTGAAAATAGCAGTTGATCGTGCTTTGGTATAAAGATCAGCAGAGTTGTTGATTGAACGTATCTCATTTTAATCTGGTTGTCTTTTACGAGATCTTGAGTATATGAGAAGAATCTGAGGTTTTCATCTGAAACTGTATCATCTAAATCTTTTATTTACAAGTTTAGCCCCTGTGATTTGTCTACAGTCTCATTCATGGTTTGCTCAAACCCCTGTTTCAATTCCTATTCCCTTTTAGTCTTTTCTGAGCCTTACCAACATACCATTCTTTTCCATCAAACATATGACCGTTAAGACCGTCTATGACTTTGGCTCCTCGTCAGCATTTATATTTTGTTCTGTCACTTTTGATACTCTTCTTTCATTTGTATTATGCAAGCTGCATTATCTTCATATATAGTTGTTGGTGAAGATAGTTGTTGGTCTTTGATAGCGTTCTAGTCCACAAGATTCAATAATGATTTATGTTATTGATCTCAACCAAACACATTTTCGAGTAGTTTCATATAATGCAATCACTTCGTCATGATTTGATGATGTTGCAACAAGTGTTTGTTTTAAGAACGCCATGATTTTGTGGTACCGGCCTCCATTTAGGAATACATATCGAGTTTGAGATTTATCTTTATGAGGATTTGATGAATGACCTGCATATATATAATCAACCAAATCTTCTTTTGAAGCATTAGAATAAAATAATTTTAAATCAGCAGTTCCTCAAGGGTATCAAAATATCTGCTTGATCCCATTTCAATGTCTTTTTGTAGGGGTTGAGCTGAACCTTGTCAACAAATTAACTGCAAAAGAAATGTCAGGTCTTGTATAATTTGTAAAATACATAATAACCCCAATTGCACTAAGATATGGAACTTCTGATCCGTAAAGATCTGCATGATCTTCACGGGGATGAAGTGGATCAGTGTCAATATTGAGTGATATATCAACCAATGGTTTTGTCTTTAAAAATATTTTAAAATCTTTTTGGTATTGTTTGTTTGATGTACAAGTAAACCATTAGGCATATGCTCAATTTGCAATCCAAGGCAATACTTGGTTTTTTTTTCAGGATCTTTCATTTAATTTAATTTTTTTAGAAGTTGAATGATTTCATAGATCTCTTTATTTGTTCATATGATGTTATGATCATTGACATAAACAACTTACAATAACATATCCAGACATTGTTTTCTTAATAAGAACACATGTTCAAATAAGATTATTTGTATACCCTTTTTCTTATCAAGTAATCACTTAATCAGTTATACTATTGTATCAACCCATATAAAAATTTTTGTGATTCAATGGAATACATTTCTTTGGGTTTTGCATTAGATGTTTCTGATACCTTAAACCCTTCATGGATATTCATGTATATATCACTATCAAGTGATTCATTTAAATAAGTAGTAATAACATCCATGAGATGCATTTCTAAATTTTTAGAAACTGTTAGGCTGATTAAGTATCTAAAAGTAATTGCATCTATAATAGGAGAATAAGTTTTCCTCATAATCCATTCATGGTCTTTGAGAGAAATCTTGAGTTACAAGTCTAGCTTTACCATGTAACTTCATTTTTTCTCATTTCTTTTTCGGATAAAAATTCATTTTTTATCTCATACGTTTCACATCTGTAAAAGTGATAACGATTGATCCGAAAATTTTTTGTTTATTGAGCGATTCTAATTCAGCTCGTATTGTTCCTTTTCATTGAGTCCAATCATGTCTATTTTGACATGCAATGACAGATTTTGGTTCCAGATCATCATCTTTATTCATGATGTCATTGTAAGATTATATGAAAAATTAATATTTGTCATTTTGTTTCGGTTCCATAATATTGCATAATTTATTGCAATTAATGTATTTACATCATCAATATCCTCTGCAGAAGGAATATTGATTTGTGGTTTTTCTTGAACACCTTTTTTTTATTTACCTCATTATTAGCTGATTTTCCTTTTCGAGGATTTTTATCTTTGGAACTAATTTGTCTTCCACGTTTCAGACGTGACAAAAGACTCATGAGTGACATTATTGCCAGCTTTTGGAATTTCAATTCTTGCTAGAGAATTTACTGCTGATATATATGATTTAGTCACTCTTTTTGCATCTGTAAATGCATCGGGCAATTTATTCGCAAGTTCTTGCATATGCATTATTTTTTTTAAAAATTTTTGTTTCGCATTCTTTTGTGCGAGTATCAAGATACCTTAATTGATGTTCACATCATGAAACATCATTTTATTTATTATTTTTTTCATTTCTCTCCTTAATCTAGGGAACAATTTTTCATTAAAATGACAATCAGCAAAAACGTGTTGTAAAAACATCACCCGTCATGGATTCAATATATCTTATGATTGAAGATGTTTCATATCCAACATATATTTCAATACTTCTTTGAGGAACCATTTGTTGTGGTGGTGCAATTAAAAGTACACTGCACAACCAAATGTTCTAAGATGGAAAATATTTGGCGCTCGACCAAAATTAAGTTAGTAATGAAGAATATTTATGACTTGCACTTGGTTTAATTCGAATTAATGTCGCATCATGTAAATTTACATGTCCCCATATAAATATTGAGAGTTTTGTACTCATTACCAATTTTCTAGTTATTAGCTGCAAGCTTTTATCTATTGATTCAGCTAAACTAATTTTGTGTATGCACATGAGCAACTGGATGTTCAACAACAATCCCTGTAGACATATAAAAATCATTAAATGCTTGAGATGTTAACTCACCAGCATTATCAAGTCTCATCCTTTTAATGGTGTAATCAGAATAATGTGTTCTCAATTTAATAATGTGTTCTCAATTTAATAATTTAGCTTGATAACACACAAACATGAGACCATCTGCTAGATGCATCTATTAGAACCATGAAATATCAAAATGGTCCACATGATGGATGAATTGGTCCATTTATATAACCTTGAATTCTTTCAAGAAACATTGTTGATTTTTTCTCAATATTCTTTTCATTAATCACTATATGTGCTTTTCATTAATTACCATATGTGCTTTTCAGTAAGCACCATATGTGCTTTTTCATTAATCACCATATGCGGTTTTCATCATATATCCTTTTTATCATATGCGCTTTTAATCATATGCACTGCGCTTTTCATCATATGCACTTTTCATCATATGCGCTTTTAATCATATGCGCTGCGCTTTTAATCATCTGCGTTGTGCTTTTCATTATATGCACTTTTCATCATATGCGCTTTTAATCATATGCGCTTTTCATCATATGCGCTGTGCTTTTCATCATATGCGCGTTTTATCATATGCGCTTTTAATCATATGCGCTGCGCTTTTCTTCATATGCACTTTTCATCCTATGCGCTTTTAATCATATGTGCTGCGCTTTTAATCATATGCGCTGCGCTTTTCATCATATGCGCTTTTTGGTGCTGCATAGGTATTTCTCATTTCCGGTTATCATTGACTGATAATCATATCCATTATGATATATATTAGAGAAACTTAACAAATTTCTCTTTGATTTGGGCGAAAACAAAGCATTGTTTATCAGAAAATTCGTACCATTTGGTAATATAAATTTTTGCCTTTTCCGTTCCTTATATCAAGTTTGAGTATTTATAATTCCTTCATTTGATTTAAATCAATGAAATATTTCTTAGATTTGATCATAGTGTGTATGTTACCACTATCTGCAATACATAGGTCTTTACCATTTAATTGATGTTGTATTTCAGCAGGATTCATACTAAAACTTCAAATAAGATAAGCAAATAATGAGTTATATTTCAGCAAGATAATCAAATTATATTACCTGCAAACAAGTTACAATCTGAAGTACATAAAAGATAACAATTAATAAACATATGCGTTATGGTCTAAAATCATTTATTTATGAGTGATACATAACAAGCTAGGCATCTTATAAAATTCAAACCATTTAAGTCTCAAGGTAGCTCAGGGTTTATTTAATCAAGATTTTTCAACACATTCACTCTTGTTTTATTTTCTTTTGGGACTTATTTGTAGAGATAAACAAGATGTTCATGTATTCAAGAAATACTAGACTGATGATCCACGTTACCAGATCATTAATATGAATCTTCGGGATTCTTATAAGAGCGTCTACTAACATCTTCAATTTTATTCTTTCATGGATCACCGTTATTTCTTGATAATTAATATCGTATCTATCTTTGAGTATTTTTCATAATACACTTGGATCTTCGATCATATAATACGTAGATTCTAAGGACTCGTCAATATGTTTGCTAAGAAAAATACTTGTTATTGCTTTCTCTTGTTCGGAACAATTGTTATTTTCATTCAGGGTTTCTAAAATACCGATTGATTCGAGATGTTTTTCTACATTCCTAACCCATGTTAAGTAGTTAATCCCACTTGATTCTAAAGGAGCAAATTTAAGCCTTTTCAAATTCGACATTTTCTATTATCAAAAAGATGAACAACATAAATAATAATCATAATCAACTTCTATTCATAGACAATTAATAAAATGAAATTAGAATCATTTTAAATTCATAAGTAGCAAACAACATAATAATGGCATGATTACAAATGATAAAATCACAAGAGCAGGATAGAATATAGGTTCACCCGGTGGTATATTAGCAACAATGATGATAGTTAGTATGACCAATACAATAGGAAAAAATCATCCTGGTGTGAATCATCTTTACAAAAAAACTTTTTGAGAGTGGTAATCTGAGAAAATGAAGATTGATTTGTGAAAATGTGAAAACGGAGAAGTTTATTTTATATTTGAAAAATATAGTCGTTGTAACGTCGTCAGTTGATGTTAACAACCGTTATATATATATGACCGTTGTAACGTCGTTAGTTGACGTTAAAGACTGTTATGTACTCGTTGTATTAATAATAATTTTAATAAAATAATTTTATTAGTACAAATACGATTACTGTAAATACATTTAGTATAAATACGTTTAGTATAAATACGAAGATTAAGAGAATAAACATATTATGCATAAATAATAAATTTTAAGAATAAACATTAGTATGCATGAAATAAATAATGATTAATTGCATAAGTAATCATAAATGTTAGATAACATAAATATAAATGTTAGTGAAGTTAATAAGAGTTAGATTACAGAAATATAATTCAGGCGGTATAACCGACCATATATAACTTAAATAACATAAATATAAATGTTAATGAAGTTAATAAAAGTTAGATTACATAAATATAATTCAGGCGATATAACCGACCATCTATAACTTAAATAACATAAACATAAATTTAGTGAAGTTAATAAAAGTTAGATTACATAAATATAATTCAGGCAGTATAACCGACCATATATAACTTAAATAACATAAATATAAATGTTAGTGAAGTTAATAAAAGTTATATTACAGAAATATAATTTTACTTATAATGATAATAATATTTACCTTACTAATAAATAATAGAAGATATCGATAAAGAATTTATTACCTTGATTAGTGACTTGTGCTTGCTTAGATAAACCTTGATTATACGGAGCAGTTCGTGCTGATAACGTATTGTGATTTAGGAGTTTATAACTACCTTTAATAATGTAGTCTCTAATTAGAGAATAATAGAGAGAGAGAGAGAGAGAGAGAGAGAGAGAGAGAGAGAGAGAGAGAGAGAAAGAGAGAGAGTATATGTATATGAAAATATATATTCAAAGGTGCATCTTCTGCAAACTACATCTTCATATATTTATAGTACAACATAAGTTACTGTGCAATTCGGTGAAAAATTTATAGCCACAAAATTGGCAGAAATATTTGACTTTCATAACATATACAAATATTCTGTTAATTTTTGTTTTTTACTCTATAGTGAATGCAAACTAAATTTTTTTCAATATGCATCAAATTGATTACTGTATGAAAACCCTTCCCACTCCGTATGCACTTTAAGGCTTATGATAAAGTTCTGAATGAAATACAGGGCATTTTGTATTGTCTATGTAAAAATATATGCAACTAAATACATAATGAGGTACTCAATATTGCAACTAATATTGTTGCAATATGATACACACTATATTAAAATGGGCAAATAGCTAAAAAAATTAATGTAAATTACTAAATTTATCAATAAAGGTAACATTGATAATTTCGTGCCAAGAAATGACTATAAATTCAAAATCGATGCAAGTACGGGAGTGGATGTTTTAAGAAGGTAACAAGTTATAATGCTTAGGTGGAGTAATTATGTGGCATTTTTACACGACGTGGTGGCGACAAGAAAATGACAGCTGCGTGACCCTTGACTTTATGACTGATTTTACCATGGCGTTTAATGTGTGGATGAAATGAATATATGCGTTCTGAGTTTATGACTTTTTGATACCAGCAAATTTAATTTTATGTTTTGTTTGTCTTTGTTTTAATTGTAACTTCAAAGAATAATCATAAAAAAAAAATTATTACGACTATGGATGTGAATTTATACAATTACAATATGAGCTTAAATATGAGTTTTTTTAATTTTTGATATTGAAGACAATGAATAATTATAAGTAAGAGATTTGTTGTGAAGGAAGGAAGAAGGAAGAAGGAATAAGAGATTTGTTGTGAAGGAAAGAAGAACGGTCAAATGTTAGATGATAATTACTGCCATGTATTAGTATGTAGTGCCACTTTGTTAATAACCTGCTGACTCATCATCCATTCAGGTTAATATTATCTTAATTTGCATCGACTTTGAGTTTATAATCTTTTCTAGGCAAAAAAAATTATCGATATTATCTTTATTGGGAATTTTGGTAACTTACATTATCTTTTAAGGCTATCTGCCCTATTAAAGTTGTGATAAACACTATATTAATATTAACATTAATTAACATTAGCATCTAAATTAATCCAGGTTGAAATAGTTTGTCACCACATTTGCATTTCCAGGAATTTAGGAAGATAGTAATAATCTTTCCAATGAGATTGAGACCTATAATTAATCATGTTCGGAGATGTTGTGGAATTACCAATGAGATTGGGTAGTATGTCTAAAGCAGTAGTAGTCCTTGCCATTGGTGGTAAGATTAAGAGGATAATGAAGGTAATTAGTAAATACAGTGGCCTATATTAGTTTTGATTTAGATTAATTGCTCTATAAAGTGTTTATTACGTAGTATAATATATAGGGAGAAGGGAGATTACTTAATATACATTTATTATATTTAATATAATTAATATAATTTATTATTATTAATATTATTTTCTCCGTTCCATATTAATAGTCTATTTTTTTCTATTTTGTATGTCTCGAATTAATAGTCTATGTTCATAAATAGATAACAATAATTGGTTAAATTATTTTTATAACATTACTTTATTTAAGACAACATTTAGGTGATTTGTTTGGGGTCAAACTGGAAATTACACAAAAAAATACATATGACAATCATTTTTTCTTAAACTATGAGTTTTTTGTATGAAAACTATTAAATTGAGACGGAGAGAGTAGTAATTATGGCTAAACATGAGTTTCACAAGAAAAACTTTAACATGTTTTGTGTTGTTAGATGAGCAACTTCTTAGAGTGAGATCAATGAAGAATGAAACATGTGAAGTGACACTGATAAATCGATACGATTTAAAATCTACATAAAATTTTGATTTGCTTTATCATAAATCTAAAGTTCATTATGAACTATGTAATCAATTAAAAGATAGTGTCTTAAAATCTATATCTTCTCTGCACCAAATTTTCCTGCATAATCCCGCGAATTTGATTACAAAAAATAGTTGCATTGCATTTCGGGGATTTTATATGAGGTTTATGGTCAATCTATAGGGTTTATGGTTTAGGGTTTTTGGATTCGTGTAAAGGATTTAGGGTATATGATTTACGGTTTACGGTTTATCGTTTACTGTTTAGGATTTAGAGGTTATGGATTAGAGTATATGGTTTAGGGTATATGGTTTAGGGTTTACGGTTTAGAATTTATGTTTTAGGGTTAAAATTTTAGTATATATATATATATATATATATATATATATATATATATATATATATATATATATATATATATATATATATATATATATATATAAATATGGTGTTTTAATCAAGAATGAAGCACTTTTTTGGGGGGAAGTGGGGAAACGTATTTTTTTTTTTTGAATTTTTTTCAAGCATTAAGATTACATGAAAATATGAATATTTAAAAAAGACACTTTGTCATAAATGTTATTATTTTAGCGGGAAAAAATGTTTGAAGAAATAAATGATAACATTTATTGCAATGAATGTTTTGCTTCTGAGTTTTTGTTAAGGAGTTAGAAATTAGGGTTTAGAAATTAGAGGTTAAAAATTAGGGTTTAGCTATTAGGGTTTAGAAATTAAAAAAAAGGAAAACCGACCCTCTGGCGGCCCCACACTGACCGGTCCCACGGTCAACATGTGAGAGGAAAATCGCGTAACCCATGCTTAAAGGGACATTTGGTAGGGTTTGAACCCATGACCACCGCGGTATGCTACATGGGGTTCAGAAATTAGGGTTTTGGTTTAGAGATTAGTGTTTAGGGTTTAGAAATTAGGGTTAAGATTAAACTTTTAACACGAACGATTTAGACTTTAGGGTTTTGGGTTTAGGGACTAAACCTAAAACACTAAACCTTAAACCCTAAACCTTTAAATCGGGCTAAATTTGAAACAACCCAACCCTTAATCAACCGGATAATTTTTTTTAAAAAAAATTAATAAACCATTAACGCCCAATTAAATGGTTACATAACGTAAACCATTCCATACAATCCGTTTAAACCAATACAACAAGTTTAATGTTTACAAAGAAGGCACGAAGACCCTTAATCAAATGTAATGTAAGTTCGACCCATTAACATGATAGTTTTAATCCAAACAACACCCGAGTATGGTTTGGGGCTAAACTACCCAAAACACTAGGTCGACTTCCAAAAGCTTCAACAAGCATCCAACAAGGAGAAACTAGTGCCCAACAACCCCCTTCCCTTTCTCCACACCTGCATCTAAAAAGTGAACAACGAAAGGGGTAAGCTAACGCTTAGTGAATGCAATAATTATACATATACATATATAACCTACTTACTTGCAATCACTTACACAATACCGCATACAAGCTAGCAATTCGACAACCATGCAAACATTATGCATAAACTAATATCCGCAATTCACAATAAACTAGCAATACCAATAGCATATAGTTCACAATTAAATATGCCAATACAAAATTAACACAACCATGGTTAACCAATCGTACAAGGGAATGGTACTCGCATTTCCCATCGGTGTTCATAACAACCGTTAGAGTACTTAATACGTCGTACACTTGCCCTACGGGTGGCATCTTAACACGTCGATACTTCACCCCGGGTGGTGTCTTAACACGTCGACACTTCACCCCGTGTGGCGTCTTAACACGTCGACACTTCACTCGTTATATTACTTGGAGTGGCATCTTAACACGTCGATACTTCACTCCGAGTGGTGTCTTAACACGTCGACACTTCACTCATCACGTGAAACGTGGTGTCTTAACATGTCGACACTTCACATCTCGCTACACAAGTAAATACATTATATATGTACACGCATAATTATTCCACTCACCTTAACACATCGGTGATGACTAAACACTTCCGTACGCTTCAAAGCAAAGTACCTAATACATTAAGTACACATTCAATACACAAACTAGTGGAACTAACCACCAACACTTAACTCTTGAGCATTTAATGACCCGATTGCATTAAATGGCCCATTTACCCCAAAACCGCCCTTTAATGGCCAAGACTCATCATAAATCACTAAAAGCTAGTGATTATAGTCCAATAACAATAACTAACACCATTTAGGGTATTTTCATACTCATCTTGCCCAACTAGGTCAACTATCACTCATTTGACCCAATTAACATTTAGACTCACAAAATTGGTCAAACTTGCACCCATTAATGACCTTTCACTAACTCACAAGCATATTAGTGATTAACAACACAATTAACACTTTCAAACCCCAATTTACATGACCAAACCCTAGATTATAACCATTAGGGTTTTCTTTCATCAATTTAACCCAAACTTACCCATTTAACCCTCAAATGGGTCTTACAAGTCTGAAATGAAACAAATCCTAGCCATAAATCAAATTAAACTCAAAACTCGGAGTTAGAACTTACCAACACTATCACAACATAGCTAGAGATGTAGGGAACAAATTTAAAACTCGGGCTCGGTCAAGATTCCTTCTTCTTCTTCCCCAAAATGAGTTTTCTCTCACTAACACTCTATCTCTCTCTCTAAAATAAATGTGGATGGACGGAGAAATGTTTAATGAGGTTAGGATAAGCTTCCATCAGCTTTTAGGCTCTCCAAACCGTCCACTAGTGAAAAGACTATAACACCCCCAAAAGATGCCATTTAAAATGGCTAAAATTGTCATTATAGCAACATTTGTCGCGTTTCGCGACACTACGTCATGTTTTGCGACACCAGGACACGATACACATAAATCAAACGCGATAAATGGACAGAAGTCATGTATCAGAAGTTGTCGCATTTTGGCCCTGTCTGTCACGGATCGCGACACACCAGGACGCGACAAACCCCCTTCAAACTCGACAGTTTACCTGATGTACTCCAATTTCACTTTTAAAACATCCCAAAGTCAAACGTGGTCAAGTAAATACGTCCAAACTATCAAATACTCATTCTTGGACTCTGTAGGACGCCACAAGCGTCATGTTTAGAAAAACGGGGTGTTACAACTTTCTCCCACTTAAATTGGAGCACGTCCTCGTGATCCACACCAACACTAGAAGTTAAGCATTTCTCCCTCAAACATTTTGCGTTTCCAACACGGAGTCACACATGTAGTAAATCAGACATCCGAATTCCCTGTTCGTACACTAACGCATCATATTACAACAACCGTGCTTTATACTTCCATTTAACCAAAATTTCCACCACTCACTCGGAAACACATCGTGAAAACTTCATAACATTTTTTTTTCTTTTTTTTATTTCCAATGGCCTTATCATTCCATCATTTTCCACGATATCGGGTAATCAACCTACGAAACAAAACAATCACACCCGTTTACTCCTACGTCGAGTATCCAAACTCGTACCGTACACTTCACAATCATCCTAAAAGTAGAACAATTCACGACGATCATCGTCGTCACGCCTTTCAATCGTGGTGTATTCGAGAATCATCCCGACACTTTCCGAAAATCTCTCGTATCCGTCATTCGGTAACTTCGACATTTCAACTCATGTCTCAAAAATACCTTCACAATTCATTCCAAAGTCCAACTTGGGACTTCTCTAAAGACCATCGAAGTCTTCCTTTCCTAAATAAGTGACACCCGTTCGCCTATCACGTCTACTAGATAGGGATTATTCTGAAATCTCCAGGACTTAACTCCCCCACTTAGGATTCTAATCCCGTACATCCACCGTCAAGGTGATAACATTTCGCGAAATCCTGACATTACGCAAACCCACATGACCAGTCTCAATGCTGGTCATATTCAACGATTCTTCACAGACCTATAACAAGGTATTCGAACCTCGATCCTTCAAATCGGTCATTCGCTAACGCCCGCTAAACACCGCAGTAAACCACAGTTGTATATTCGGGTTCCTCACCGGCACTTAAATACAAAGTAATCAAAACATCGGAGTGAAGCATTTCACTAGCAGGTTTAAGGAGGCACCTGACGCAGTGTTATGCAACTCTTATTACTATTACCGAGTCTCAAGAGCTCGATCCTTACGGGGTCTACTCTAGGTGTCACTCATCTTCTAACTACTCGAAGTCACGCAATTTCCAAGGACTTAACGGCTCAGCGCCCATAACCTTCTAGCGACACCCGCTAGTCTCAATTCATCTGGGTCACAACACTAGCCTATAAATCTTTCAACTCATCACTTAAAGATATGCTTGGAACACCAAGGCTTATACTCTTCCAACTTCATCATAAACATCATCACGGTTACCTTCTCACATAAATTCCATGAACACTCGCTACACGTACCGCATCAAACCTCAATCGTGGTCAACGAAAATGCCTCTCGAATGGCATACCACGCATACAAAATGAAAATCTTAGAAGAAAATAGTGGACGTTAAGAGCGTACCACACTCGCCACATCGTAACCAAGCTAACAAAATCGAACCACCAGTTAACATGTATATACCTCCTAGCATGTTAATATCGTCAAATGTACAACTACACTCCGGTTACGCCCTAATCGGTTTCACTATAATGTTCAACACAATCGACAAATCCTACGGGTCTCACTCGAACGAGTTTAACGACCCAAAACCCACAACGTAAAAAGCCTAGACAACCAAAGACTCAAACAACCGAGTCAAGGCACAATACCTCGACCTATACGACCAATCTCTTCATCGATCATAGCCCACGAATTCTCGCAAAATCATTTTACCATGACACCGACGCTCACTGTCACCCGTTGGCGTCAATTAAGCAACGACCTACCACCAACATAACTCGTACCTTGTATATCAAAGATGCCTCTACCCGCAGGGTAGACCTTCCCAACCAGTAGGTTCACTCGACCTGTTTCACCCAAAATTGTTCGACCGACAATACCTCTATGCTTCCCCTCAGGGAAAAAGAGTGAACAATGTTAACTTAACAATTGCGTTACCCTCATCTTCACCATCAAACACCATCCTTAACTTGTTTGATCGTCAAGTCTGCATCCGCATCCCTGACCATCTTGCACATCTGTCCCGTTAAAGGGAGATGAAATTTACCAGTCTAGTATCTCACGACTCGTACGTCATTCACATTGTTCCATTTATCCTATGTGTGACGACCCGGAAATTTCTGACCAAATTTAAACTTAATCTTAATATGATCTCGACACGATAAGCAAAGTCTGTAGAGTTGAGTCTCAGAATTTTGAACTATTTCATGAAGTCATTTATCTTTTGACCATTCTCGGCGATTCACGAACAATTTTTGTAAATAAATATGTATATATATGTATATGTAAATATAATTAAGGGTATATATATAAATTTGAGATAATAGAATACAATCGAATCAGTTGAATTGAATTGAATATTTAAAATAATACATAAAATAATTAAGTTGCAATTCAAATGAACATATACATATATAATGTAATGTATAATAAATATTCAAGATATATTATCATAGAATATGTTATCAATACGACATAAATAATAATATATGATAGTAATATATTTAATTTAATTACAAATTAAAATATAATTATTATATTAAAATTGTTATTACTACTCTCATTAAAAATTATTGAGATAAATACCAGTATTAATATTGAAAAATTAGTATTGTTAATATTACTATATAAAATATATAGGTATGAAATTTTATACAATTAAAGTGTATAATTACTAATGTTATATTTATCATTATTAATATCATTTTTATTATAATTAGTAGAAGAATTATAATTTTAGTTATTATTATGATTATTATTAGTATTACTCATAATTATTCAAATTATTATAAATATTGTTATTTCCATCATAATATGACTAATTACCACTATCACTAATAAAACTATTATTATTATTATCATTGTTATTGTTATATTATATTATTATTATTATTATTATTATTATTATTAATATAAACTGTATTACAATTATTAATATGTTTATTTATGTGTAATATTAATTACTACGTATAAAAAAACATATAAATGCAGGAAAATACGTATATAAGTATAGATATATTTACAGTTATAGTTATGGATATATAAACTGATATATTCAATTACACTAAAGGATTTGTTATCTATCATTATCATTATCTGTTTTATTCCTTCCACCTTCTGTTTACCTGTGAGTTTTGGTCGACATCTTTCAATGTCACAACGAACAACTATCTCACTTTATTGACAAACGATATTCGATTTTCATCACCCATATCAAATATCACTACCCTAACTGCTATTAAGTGGAGAACAAAACAGAAAGATAAACTAACCCATTTACTTCCTCTGTTCGTGTATCATTTTTACAAAAGCTTCGATTTCAAATCAATTTCAAAAACTAGAATTGCAGTTGTATTAGGGATCATACACTCAAACTTTCTGCAAAATCTTAAATCATAATTCATGATATCGAGTGTGAATTTTTCGAGTCAAAGTTTTGGTTTCAAAAAGTCAAACATTGTTCTTGAATAAAATTCGAAGTCGTTTTTGGGTTCTTGGGGAAATTGACGATTTATAAAGATTCTATTAATGATTTAGAACATCTTTTATTTTGTAACAATTGTGTCTAACCTTCTACAATTCGAAATCATTTTTTTTTTTGTGTTAAACACCCACGACGAGCAGCAGGAGGCTGTGATATATATTTTTTTTCTTATTTTTTTTCATTCCTATTAGTTTCATATACCCTATTAAATCATCTCTGATTGTTTATACCCAAAACCAAATTAGTATTTGATGTTATAATTAAAAATACCTCTGGTTCGATCTTGGGTATAAAGAGGAAGAAGGAGGAGTCAGGAACGCATACGGGTTAAAGGATATTAAATCTGTGATAAATCAGAAAATAGGCAGCAGAGGAGTGGTTAAGAGGGATGCCGAGTGAGCGAGTGGTCACGGGTTCAAAACTTGGCAGGGTCAATATATATTTTTGGGCCGATTTTGATGAGGTAGTTTTCTTAAAATTATTATTATCATTATTTTTATTATTATTATTATTATTATTATTATTATTATTATTATTATTATTATTATTATTATTATTATTATTATTATTATTATTATTATTATTATTATTATTATTATTATTATCATAATTATTATTATGATTAGTTATTGTTATTATGATTAGTATTATTGTTATCATTATTACTAATACAAGTATCAAATATTATTATTGTTATGATTATAATTACAAGGCTAAATATCATTATTATTAATGTTAAGATAAGTATTATTACAACTATCATGCTGAAATTATTATTTGTATCACTAAAAATTAGTATTATCATTATATTTACTATTTTTATTATCATTGCTATCATTATTATTAACATAAATGTTATTACTAATATTACAACTATTATTACAAAAATGATTATTAATATCATTATGGTTATTACTATTAATATGGTTAAGTTAATTACTAGTAAGACTATAAAATGCGAATATAAATTATTATTATTATTAAAACGAAGTATTACTATTTATATTGTCATGTTTATTGTTATCATGTAATCATTAAAATCATTATCATAACTATTATTAATAGAAAAATTAATATTTTTTTATTATTATTATCATTAATAAAGTTATTGACATTATTATCTTATAATTAATATTAATTACTATACTCATTTTTACCACTATTAATATTATTTTGGTTTTATTATACCTACTATTATTAAAATACAAATGATATAAATAGACATATATTAAAAATATACTTAGTACATATAACATAACAAAAATTAATATTTTATAACAAAATAAATATATGAAACATATATATATATATATATATATATATATATATATATATATATATATATATATATATATATATATATATATATATATATATATATATATATTACTAATAAAAAGTATATAACTAATAAATTTATATATATATTGTCCGATTACAACTAAATATATTAATAAATATATACAAATGATATAGGTTCGTGAATCCGAGACCAACCTTACACTTGTTCAATGACGTCATATGTATTTTTTACTACAAAATACAGTATGGTGAGTTTCATTTGCTCCCTTTTTAAATGTTTTTGCAATATATATTTTTGGGACTGAGAATACATGCCCTTCTTTTATAAATGTTTTACGAAATAGACACAAGTAATCGAAACTACATTCTATGGTTGGATTATCGAATCGAATATGCCCCTTTTTAGCTTGGTAGCCTAAGAATTAGAGAAATGGCCCCTAATTGACGTGAATCCCAAAGATAGATCTATGGACCTTGACATGTCCCATTCGGGTTACGAATGCTTTAGTACTTCGATTATCATGTCCGATGAGAGTCCCGGAATGATGGGGATATTCTATATGCATCCTGTTAGTTCGGTAATCAAATGTTCACCATATGAATGATTTTTATCTCTATGTCGTGCGAAATGCTTGATATGAGATTATGTTTATGAGAAATAGAAATGAAAATCTTGTGGTCTATTAAAATGATAGAAATGAATGTTTATGATAAACTAATGAACTCACCAACCTTTTGGTTGACACTTGAAAGCATGTTTATTCTCAGGTATGAAAGAAATCTTCCGATGTGCATTTGCTCATTTTAGAGATATTACTTGGAGTCATTCATGACATATTTCAAAAGACGTTGCATTCGAGTCGTTGAATTCATCAAGATTATTACTAAGTCAATTATAGTTGGATATATTATGAAATGATATGCATGCCGTCAACTTTCAATGTAAAGAAAGTTTATCTTTTAAAAGCGAATGCAATGTTTGTAAAATGTGGCATATAGAGGTTCAGTACCTCGCGATGGGACCAAATGTTGATGACTTCGTCCGGATGGATTGGGACGGGTCGTTTCAGTTGGTATCAGAGAGGTGGTCTTAGCGAACCAGGTATTGCATTAGTGTGTCTAACTGATAGTTGTTTAGATGCATTAGTGGGTCTGGACTTCGACCGTGTCTGCATGTCAAAAGTTTTGCTTATCACTTTGTGTCAAAAAATTATTTGCTTATCCTTAAAGTCTAGACACATCTTACTGCCTCTATTGCATAGACAGTGTATAGATAAATTCATATCTTAGCGTATCTGTTATTGTTACCTTTGCCTGACAGCTTCCGTAGATTCATCCGTAACTTATGGGATTTTAGTATTATATATGTATATGTAAATTATGTATTGCAGGGTACTAATCTACATCCTATAATCTATTTCTTATCGAAAATCAATTCTCTTATCGTACGAGATAGATCCCTCAACCAGTTCGAATTCCTCGAATTTCGACAGCTATTCCGATCTGGATTTCCACTCGAGCTCTGAAAACAGTATAACCGGAATGGATCAACCAACCAGCCATCATCAATTCATCTGATGGGTTCGTAGTCGACTTAATCAATGGAGACTCGAAGAAGGCGATCCTTTCCACCAACCGAATTCACCTCTTAGAGAAGAACCTGAAGCACTTACCGGTGAACCTGTTCGTAATACCATTTTCTCTCTCATCTCCAGAATATCTCATCACGACTATATATTATCTCAAATTCTAGATCTTATTCATCCGCTCATCCGAACCGACAATCATCCAGGTGTAATAGAAGAAGTCAACGAACTTCGCGCTCGAGAAATAAATTTGGAAAATATGGTGCAAAATTTACCAGCTTCAGCAACATCACCAGCACCAACAGTGCCACCAACAATCCAAGTTTCCACATCACACGCCTCAACATCTCATTTTGTACCTCAAGCATAATCATCGTTCTACGAATCGTTCTACATCGTTTATCTTCATTCGACATGGCGATTATGTAATCTCTAATGTTTTAGAGATTATATATTCTTGTTCTAACGGTAAATCAGCTGAGTTAATATCATATTAACTCATTAAATCCATGATTACATCTAAGGAAAATATATATGTAAGTATATTTTCATAAATATTGATAATTAAAAATTCTTTTGTACAAACTGTTAATGGTGAAAATATTGATTTCACATTAATAAGTTACACTGTACATTCTTCGAATCTGATTCAATAGTCATTTACTATCCTACTTACAACTACAGAAGTACGAATCCGTTCATCACAGAATAATCATTTTCATTCAATTTCATATTTGGATTTTGACCTATCAGAATCCAACAAGTGGCATAATGAAGAAAACATTTGACAAAATAAAATTTGTTAGAAACAAACAAATTAACTATGATAAATTTTGTTAAGAATCCACGCTAACTGTTCCTAGCTAACTGATTACATTTTATTTATCACAATTTATTTATCGCAATTTATATTCTCGCAATTTTATTTATCGTCATTTAATTTCTGTTATTTATTTTACGCACTTTAAATATCGGGACACGTATACAAGGTTTTGACATATCATATCGACGCATCTATATATATTATTTGGAATAACCATAGACACTCTATATGCAGTAATGATCGAGTTCTCTATAAAGGGTTGAGGTTGATTCTACAATAATATATATACTTTGAGTTGTGATCGAGTCTGAGACATGTACACGGGTCACGATACGTATTAATTAATTCGAATAGTATATATTAAGCTATATGTGAATTTTTGGACTGTTAACTGTGGACTATTAACTGTGGACTAATGACATTGGACAATTAAAATGAATTAAAATATTGATTATAACATATGAAACTAAACAATTCTTCAAGGTTGCCACTTGATTTCATCTTAAACCTCATTTGTATCTTAACGATTACAATCTGTGTTCAAACCTTTCATGATTCTTGAAAACACCTCAATCGAGAGGATGAACCAACCGCACTTCATCTATGTAAGAAGAGATTGATGCATATAGTTATGCACCTGAAAACATTCGAAACTTAAGTAAACGTTTAACCCGTATCTGTGCTAGCTCCTTTGTGGTTGTTATTACCAAAAATAACTTTGCAATTCCTTTTCAAACTAGCCAATTTTGTCACAGCTCCAGTAAATCAACTTCAATTATTCATTCGAATAAGCCTTGTTATAACGATTACCTCTTCATCATCGTTACTGGGGAACCGTTTACATTCAACCACATTAGCAGTAAACTTACCAGCAACTTCATTATTCATTGGCTTAAGTCTCTTCGAAGAACCATTATATCTGTTCATTGAAACCCTATCATCTACTCCTCTGCATCTGATAACGAGAATTGCTATACCAAATACCAGGAGGCATCAATTGATAATCTTGAATTTCTCAGCGATTCTACGACAACGATTCTATATATATATATATATATATATATATATATAACTTCTATCTCCTGGATTTACGAACTTCAATTCTGAATTTCTGAAAAGCGCTTTAGCATATGAATCAGTTTTCTGAGTTCTGAAAAAGCCGATGAAGCAGTAAACACTGAAGACTGCCTTAACAGTCAACAGTTGATGATAAAGAATGGAGTGTTGAAAAAGCTCAAAGATTTTGATAAACGAACTTAGCAAACTATGAAGGAGACTCTGAACAAATCACAAGGACTAAACTTGTACATAAAGAATCCAGATGATTCTGTTTCTGATAAAATCTTTAGCGAATACCTTGCTCCGTAATTGTTCTAAATCATTGTGAATGAATTTCTTCATCACAATTTAATTCTGAAATTCTAAGATATTATCGTATCTTTCGTTATTAATATCCTCAATATTTCTGGAGATATCTTCATAAATATTCTTGTCCGATATTATTTATCTCTCCACGTTATCTGTATTACATCATAAAAGAAACTATTTCAGTTTCTAAGATTCAAAAAAAAAAAAAAATTTCATGTTTAAATTATGAATATTTTTGAAGAAGTGTTGGAAACTGATGCATGAGTTAGTATAATATAATGACACTTGATCAACGTGATTATATTATAGTAAGTCATGCTGGAAGTTCTATTGGAACATGATGATTCACAGGTCATAACGTCATCATGTGCCATGTTACACGACTCTTACATTCTACCTAATCTTCAAGCATATCAAGAATATAATTTCTTGATAGTTCTATCTTTTCTTTTAAATTATGGAAATTTAACCAATCAATATCATACTAATACAATCTCTCTCTTAGATCATTAGTCATGATTATTCAAAACTCCATATCTATAAATTCAGGATCATTATTCGCTTGGCTTAAAGTCGGAAATAGAAAACAAAAATATGAAACTCCAAAATATAAGGGGAAATATAAGGCTCGATAACAACACATAAATTACAAACCGTGTATATCAATGTTTATCGCAACATAAAGACACAGGAGAATTAAAAATATTATAACCCCAAGGGCGAAGTAGAAGAAAACAGATTTCTTCGGTGGTAATTGGAAAAGGAGAATGATTGTTGCGATAGTGAGGATAAGAACAAGAATTAGAACTGGATTAAGCATTTTCACAATCTTTTAAATTTGGGAATTGAATATAGAAGTGGTGAAAACTAATGGAACGGAAAAGGTAAATTTATAATGGAAATATCAGAAGTAGTGATCGGGACAGATCATCGCATTTAATTATAGAGATCCTAATTTCCTTAATCGTCGAAGAATCAAATCTTTTAGATTTCGAAGATTTTCTTTAAATTCCTTGAATTCCGGAATTCAACCATGACTACGTCAAAAGTAAAGACGAATAACTATTACTTTATTCCAATCTTTTGTGATAGCTTCACTCGTACGCTTCGAGTAATCGAATTGTTTTATTCATATTACTCAACGGTAATAAAACTCTATTTATCACCTCATATTCGTCATGAAAACATCTTTAGTGTTAGCCATGATCACCTCACTTAAATTTCGAAACGAAATTTCTTTAACGGGTAGGTACTGTGACGACCCGTAAATTTTTGACCAAATTTAAACTTAATCTTAATATGATCTCGACACGATAAGCAAAGTCTGTAGAGTTGAGTCTCAGAATTTTGAACTATTTCATGAAGTCATTTATCTTTTGACCATTCTCGGCGATTCACGAACAATTTTTGTAAATAAATATGTATATATATATATATATATATATATATATATATATATATATATATATATATATATATATATATATATATATATAATTAGGGGTATATATATAAATTTAAGATAATAGAATACAATCAAATCAGTTGAATTGAATTGAATATTTAAAATAATACATAAAATAATTAAGTTTCAATTCAAATGAACATATACATATATAATGTAATGTATAATAAATATTCAAGATATATTATCAAAGAATATGTTATCAATACGACATAAATAATAATATATGATAGTAATAAATTTAATTTAATTACAAGTTAAAATATAATTATTATATTAAAATTGTTATTACTACTCTCATTAAAAATTATTGAGATAAATACCAGTATTAATATTGAAAAATCAGTATTGTTAATATTACTATATAAAATATATAGGTATGAAATTTTATACAATTAAAGTGTATAATTACTAATGTTATATTTATCATTATTAATATCATTTTTATTATAATTAGTAGAAGAATTATAATTTTAGTTATTATTGTGATTATTATTAGTATTACTCATAATTATTCAAATTATTATAAATATTGTTATTTCCATCATAATATGACTAATTACCACTATCACTAATAAAACTATTATTATTATTATCATTGTTATATTATATTAGTATTTTTATTATTATTATTAATATAAACTGTATTACAATTATTAATATGTTTATGTTTATTTATGTGTAATATTAATTACTACGTATAAAAAAAACATATAAATGCAGGAAAATATGTATATAAGTATAGATATATTTATAGTTATAGTTATGGATATATAAACTGATATATTCAATTACGCTAAAGGATTTGTTATCTATCATTATCATTATCTGTTTTATTCCTTCCACCTTCTGTTTACCTGTGAGTTTTGGTCGACATCTTTCAATGTCTCAACGAACAACTATCTCACTTTATTGATAAACGGCATTCGATTTTCATCACCCATATCAAATATCACTACCCTAACTGCTATTAAGTGGAGAACAAAACAGAAAGATAAACTAACCCATTTACTTCCTCTGTTCGTGTATCATTTTTACAAAAGCTTCGATTTCAAATCAAATTCAAAAACTAGAATTGCAGTTGTATTAGGGATCATACACTCAAACTTTCTGCAAAATCTTAAATCATAATTCATGATATCGAGTATGAATTTTTTTAGTCAAAGTTTTGGTTTCAAAAAGTCAAACATTGTTCTTGAATAAAATTCGAAGTCGTTTTTGGGTTCTTGGGGAAATTGACGATTTATAAAGATTCTATTAATGATTTAGAACATCTTTTATTTTGTAACAATTGTGTCTAACCTTCTACAATTCGAAATCAATTTTTTTTTTTGTGTTAAACACCCACGGCGAGCAGCAGGAGGCTGTGATATATATTTTTTTTCTTATTTTTTTTCGTTCCTATTAGTTTCATATACCCTATTAAATCATCTCTGATCGTTTATACACAAAACCAAATTAGTATCTGATGTTATAATTAAAAATACCTCTGGTTCGATCTTGGGTATAAAGAGGAAGAAGGAGGAGTCAGGAACGCATACGGGTTAAAGGATATTAAATCTGTGATAAATCAGAAAATAGGCAGCAGAGGAGTGGTTAAGAGGGATGCCGAGTGAGCGAGTGGTCACGGGTTCGAACCTTGGCAGGGTCAATATATATTTTTGGGCCGATTTTGATGAGGTAGTTTTCTTAAAATTATTATTATCATTATTATTATTATTATTATTATTATTATTATTATTATTATTATTATTATTATTATTATTATTATTATTATTATTATTATTATTATTATTATTATTATTATTATTATTATTATTATTATTATTATTATTATTATTGTTGTTGTTGTTGTTATGATTAGTTATTATTATTATGATTAGTATTATTGTTATCATTATTACTAACACAAGTATTAAATATTATTATTGTTATGATTATAATTACAAGACTAAATATCATTATTATTAATGTTAAGATAAGTATTATTACAACTATCATGTTGAAATTATTATTAGTATCATTAAAAGTTAGTATTATCATTATATTTACTATTGTTATTATCATTGCTATCATTATTATTAACATAAATGTTATTACTAATATTACAACTATTATTACAAAAATGATTATCAATATCAATATGGTTATTACTATTAATATGGTTAAGTTAATTACTAGAATGACTATAAAATGCGAATATAAATTATTATCATTAAAACGAAGTATTACTATTTATATTGTCATGTTTATTGTTATCATGTAATTATTAAAATCATTATCATAACTATTATTAATAGAAAAATTAATATTTTATTATTATTATTATCATTAATAAAGTTATTGACATTATTATCTTATAATTAATATTAATTACTATACTCATTTTTACCACTATTAATATTATTTTGGTTTTATTATAACTACTATTATTAAAATACAAATGATATAAATAGACATATATTAAAAATATACTTAGTACATATAACATAACGAAAATTAATATTTTATAACAAAATAAATATATGAAACATATATATATATATATATATATATATATATATATATATATATATATATATATTACTAATAAAAAGTATATAACTAATAAATTTATATATATATTGTTCGATTACAACTATGTATATTAATAAATATTAATATACACAAATGATATATGTTCGTGAATCCGAGACCAACCTTACACTTGTTCAATGATGTCATATGTATTTTTTACTACAAAATACAGTATGGTGAGTTTCATTTGCTCCCTTTTTAAATGCTTTTGCAATATATATTTTTGGGACTGAGAATACATGCGCTGCTTTTATAAATGTTTTACGAAATAGACACAAGTAATCAAAACTACATTCTATGGTTGGATTATCGAATCGAATATGCCCCTTTTTAGCTTGGTAGTCTAAGAATTAGGGAAATGGCCCCTAATTGACGCGAATCCTAAAGATAGATCTATATACCTTGACATGTCCCATTCGGGTTACGAATGCTTTAGTACTTCGATTATCATGTCCGATGAGAGTCCCGGAATGATGAGGATATTATATATGCATCCTGTTAGTTCGGTTATTAAGCGTTCACCATATGAATGATTTTTATCTCTATGTCGTGCGAAATGCCTGATATGAGATTATGTTTATGAGAAATGGAAATGAAAATCTTGTGGTATATTAAAATGATAGAAATGAATGTTTATGATAAACTAATGAACTCACCAACCTTTTAGTTGACACTTGAAAGCATGTTTATTCTCAGGTATGAATGAAATCTTCCGCTGTGCATTTGCTCATTTTAGAGATATTACTTGGAGTCATTCATGACATATTTCAAAAGACGTTGCATTCGAGTCGTTGAATTCATCAAGATTATTACTAAGTCAATTATAGTTGGATATATTATGAAATGATATGCATGCCGTCAACTTTCAATGTAAAGAAAGTTTATCTTTTAAAAACGAATGCAATGTTTGTAAAATGTGGCATATAGAGGTTCAGTACCTCGCGATGGGACCAAATGTTGATGACTTCGTCCGGATGGATTGGGACGGGTCGTTTCACTATGCTACCAGTCTCAAGACTAAAATGACTTCAATCATGTCCAACCTATGAACCTTACGGTTCTTTAACGTTTGTCACCAAAACGAACACGCGCTGTCAACCGAACACTAGAGCTCATTCATATAGGTTGGTAAAACCAAACCCTTCGCCAATCACTAAGGAATGCTTAGAAAAATTTAAGTCTCACGCCCTTCAGTCATCAATCCAACTTCCAACATGGGGAAATTCCATTAGGAATGCTACCCATAATAATACTATGTATTAACACCATGCACCCGACCCAGGTCACACTATCACGAGTCAACGACTCAAGTGCTACCCTATTACACCGTCATCGAAATTACTAACCCCGCACCTATAAGGGTGCGGATGAAATATACGCCCACTCGAGACTAACTAGATCTCGAAACGAAATTTAAGTCTCTAAATTCAAAACCGAATCCATCGGCACACAACAAATAATAATAAGGCATACTTGTATCGAAAAATGAAAGTACCTGAAGCTACATTATTGGACTTCTGCGCTTCATTATCCATCAAATAGTCGCGCTCTAACCTCCTAACCCGATCGTCAAACGATTCGGAACACTCCGACATTCGGTGTCCCTCCTTCCGGCAAATAAAGCACTTGATTACGCTTAAAGGTACACCCGTACAATCCCGTGCCAAATGGCCTCATCCTCCACACCTAAAACACGTAGGCACGAAACCTCCTTACTTTTTAGTCTGATTACCAACCAACTCGGGACACTTTGACTTTTGGTGCCCTTCCTTTCAACACTTAAAACATACAAGCTCGCCCGACGGACATTCACGAGACTTGTGTCCCCTTTGCCCACAATTGTAACATTTGGAAGTACCAGTGAACGACACCTTCTTCCTTGCGCCCTCGACATTTTTGGGCACATTCATCGCCTTCATACTAGGGCCACCTATCGATTCGAACTTTCTCTTACCCCAAGGGTGATCAACCAATTTTGGAGCATAAGGTTCAAACTCCATAATAGCTCCTTCGTCGCCGTTACCTTGAGGTTTAAGAAACCTCTTTTCAAACTCTTCCCTTACGGCCTTAGACACTTGGTCTCGGACTATCTCGATTACTATTCCCTCGAACGACTCTTGGAGAACTTGTTTAACCTTGCCGGCGAAAATCGAGATATAGCGTTCGAACTCGGCCTCAATCCTTAACGTTAACTCATCCTTCCCTTCATGAATAGGCTCGTTCGCTCCATATTCATCTTCTGTATTCATTCTAAGGAATGCAAAAACAATTAAACCACGAACGCATATGAACTCACCCGCACCACAGCGCCCCATCTTACTTAACAATCGTCGTACATCGCTCGTTTGGCATGATTTGAACCCGTAACAATGGTAGCTAGTCATTGTTACGCGAGCACGCCTCGTTAACTTGCTAGTACAACGTCTATCTCGCTTGATGATTACAAACACAACACAAATTAATTAGCGCATGGTTAGTTCACCTAAACCTAGGCACCAACCAAACCGGTCTGACCCAAAATCCTACAAGTCCCGCATAAAACGCATACACAATAAAGTCTAAGTCTAGGCACCTATCTCAAGTCGCCTAAATCCCTTAGACCATGCTCTGATACCACTAGAAACAACCCAACCCGTAATCAACCGGATAATTTTTTTTTTTTAAATTAATAAACCATTAACGCCCAATTAAATGGTTACATAACGTAAACCATTCCATACAATCCGTTTAAACCAATACAACAAGTTTAATGTTTACAAAGAAGGCACGAAGGCCCTTAATCAAATGCAATGTAAGTTCGACCCATTAACATGATAGTTTTAATCCAAATAACACCCGAGCATGGTTTGGAGCTAAACTACCCAAAACACTAGGTCGACTTCCAAAAGCTTCAACAAGCATCCAACAAGGAGAAACTAGTGCCCAACAACCCCTTCCCTTTCTTCGCACCTACATCTAAAATGTGAACAATGAGAGGGGTAAGCTAACGCTTAGTGAATGCAATAATTATACATATACATATATAACCTACTTACTTTCAATCACTTACACAACACCGCACACAAGCTAGCAATTCGACAACCATGCAAACATTATGCATAAACTAATATCTGCAATTCACAATAAGCTAGCAATACCAATAGCATATAGTTCACAATTAAATATGCCAATACAAAATTCACACAACCATGGTTAACCAATCGTACAGGGAAATGGTACTCAAATTTCCCATCGGTGTTCATAACAACAGTTAGAGTACTTAACACGTCGTACACTAACCCCACGGGTGGCATCTTAACATGTCGATACTGCACCCCGGGTGGTGTCTTAACACGTCGACACTTCACTCGTTATATTACTTGGAGAGGCATCTTAACACGTCGATACTTCACTCCGAGTGGTGTCTTAACATGTCGACACTTCACTCATCACTTGAAACGTGGTGTCTTAACACGTCGACACTTCACATCTCACTACACAAGTAAATACATTATATACGTACACGCATAATTATTCCACTCACCTTAACACGTCTGTGATGACTAAACACTTCTGTACGCTTCAAAGCAAAGTACCTAATACATTAAGTACACATTCAATACACAAACTAGTGGAACTAACTACCAACACTTAACTCTTGAGCATTTAATGACCCGATTCCATTAAATGGCCCATTTACCCCAAAACCGCCCATTAATTGCCAAGACTCATCATAAATCACTAAAACTAGTGATTATAGTCCAATAACAATAACTAACACCATTTAGGGTATTTTCATACTCATCTTGCCCAACTAGGTCAACTATCACCCATTTGACCCATTTAACATTTAGACTCACAAAATTGGTTTAACTTGCACCCATTAATGACCTTTCACTAACTCACAAGCATATTAGTGATTAACAACATAATTAACACTTTAAAACCGCAATTTACCTGACCAAACCCTAGATTATAACCATTAGGGTTTCTTTTCATCAATTTAACCCAAACTTACCCATTTAACCCCCAAATGGGTCTTACAAGTCTCAAATAAAACAAACCCTAGCCATAAATCAAATTAAACTCAAAACGCGAAGTTAGAACTTACCAACACTATCACAACGTAGCTAGAGACGTAGAGAACAACTTTAAAACTCGGGCTCGGTCAAGATTCCTTCTTCTTCTTTCCCAAAGTGAGATTTCTCTCACTAACACTCTATCTCTCTCTAAAATGAATGTGGATGGATGGATAAATGTTTAATGATGTTAGGATAAGCTTCCATCAGCTTTTAGGCTCTCCAAACCGTCCACTAGTGAAAAGACTATAACATCCCCAAAAGATGCCATTTAAAATGGCTAAAATTGTCATTACAGCGACATTTGTCGCGTTTCGCGACACTACGTCGTGTTTCGCGACACCAGGATGCGATACACATAAACCAAACGCGATAAATGGATAGAAGTCATGTATCAGAAGTTGTCGCGTTTTGGCCCTGTCTGTCACGGATCGCGACACACCAGGACGCGACAAACCCCCTTCAAACTCGAC
Source organism: Rutidosis leptorrhynchoides (assembly GCF_046630445.1). NCBI lineage: Eukaryota > Viridiplantae > Streptophyta > Magnoliopsida > Asterales > Asteraceae > Rutidosis > Rutidosis leptorrhynchoides. The sequence goes on from NC_092336.1 coordinate 411,507,590, forward strand.
AGTTTACCTGATGTACTCCACTTTCACTTTTAAAACATCCCAAAGTCAAACATGGTCAAGTAAATACGTCCAAACTATCAAATACTCATTCTTGGACTCTGTAGGACGCCACAAGCGTCATGTTTAGAAAAATGGGGTGTTACAAAATTTCGAAAAAAACACCTCACACAAGATGAAAACAAAATGATCCAAATAAACTCTAATTAAAACATTACTCATGATGAATGTTACCATTTATTTCTTCGAGGGAATTCCCATCAAAATAATAACATTCGTCACAAAGTGTATTTTTTAAATGTTCATATTTTAATGTGTTCTTAATGTTTGAAATTTTTTTTTTCAGAAAAAACAAAAAAAATTATTTTACTTCAAAAAAACACTTCCCTCTTGATAATGACCATATATATATATATATATATATATATATATATATATATATATATATATATATATATATATATATATATATATATATATATATATACATATATAGTGGTAGGATCAAGGGGGAAGTAACCAATCGGGGAGAAGCGGGGGGAAGCAAATTTTTTTTCTTCATTTTTTGAAAAAACTTTGTTCACGAAAATTATAGATTGGATGAAAATATGAACATTTAATAGAGACACTTTAAGATAAATGTTTTTATTTTGGCGGGAAAACGCTCGAAGAATTAATATAGAACAATTATCTTGTTTTTCGAGCGTATGTTAAGGTTTTAGATATTAGGGTTTAGATATTAGGGTTTAGATATTAGGGTTTATAGGGTTTATATATTAGGGTTTAGAAATTTAGGGTTTAGGGTTTAGATTTAGGATTTAGATTGAGTTTTTAACACAAACGGTTTAGAGTTTAGGGTTTAGGGTTTAAGGACTAAACCCAAAACCCTAAACCTTAAACCCTAAACTCTAAATCGGGCTAAATTTTACTTAACAAAACAAGAAAAAAACACGTTAACATTATTCATGATCAATATTATCTTGAATGTTATTTTTGTCGATCGTTTTCCCGCCTAAATAATAACATTCATCACGAAGTGTCTTTTTTAAATGTTCACATTTTCGTGTGATCTTGATGCCTAAAAAAGAAATTCTAAAAAACAAAATTTTTTTTTTGCTTCCCCCCCGTTTCCCTATATATATATATATATATATATATATATATATATATATATATATATATATATATATATATATATATATATATATATATATATATATATATAAACACCGTCCTTATTTTTTTAAATACACAGCGGAAACATTATGCATATAATACTTACATAACCATAATTATGCTATACAATCCCACACGGTTATTATAAATCATTTGGTGTTACGTTAAACAACTATCCTTATGTTATACAAAAGTCATTAGAGTTTGTTCTTCCAAATATATCCGGCACAACAAGCTCCTCTTAAAACCCTAGCATATAAGTCTACCTGCAGGGGAGGAAGTGAGGGGTTAGCACAAGGCTAAGTGAATGGCATAGTCCTAACAGGTATAAGCATATAGCATAAAGCTAACTAATACACAAACAAGGTCTCTATAACAAGAGGATCGGCGGCCTGGCCGGGCCCTTAACTCCTAACTGATCAGGCTGGAGTATCCCAATAATTCTAATTACTGTCTTCCTCACATAGTATCCAGATGCAGGGGGTGCATCATTCAACTATACTACGCGAATAGTAATTCCTGAACCAGAAAGACTCATTCCTACCTCTTGCCAAACTTACAAATTTGGCATAGCTACAAAACCATAGCTGCCCCACATGTAAGCCTGTTGCGGCTACAAAACCCGCAATCGGAAATATCAACTACCGGACTACTAACCCGTAGCCGGCATCCAAGGTGGTCACAACAAGTCACATAATATAGCACAATATATCAGATAATAAGTATTCAGGTGAGTAAGCCAAGGTAACAGCAGCATAACCCGCTACTAAATACTTTTAAACATTAGGATAGTCCCACTCACCTGAAAATACAAGAACTCAGTAGTCTTATTTCACTGAGCCTTCACCTTTTCATTTATCACCTGAGAATATTATTTCTCTAGTTAGTAACCATTTCAATCATATTATACATTAGAAGAAATAAACACATCAATACAGTAAATAGGTCAGAATTGCACTTGACCCAATCATACATACACAACTGACTAGTTCGCACGGGTGGGGTCTCACTCGTGCGACTGACTAGTTCACTCGTACGAATGAATATGCTCAATCACACGACTAAAAACCTACTCCCTTGAGTGACTTTAAAGTCCACTCGCATGATTTAGTAGCTCACACGCACGGTTGGACACTTCACCCGTACGGGTGAGTGCCTAACTCGCACGGTTGAGCAAGAACAGCAACATAACTGCAATTCGAGCTTTTTCCACTAACTTAAATTTGATTTAGTGTTTTAAAACATTATCATTGGAAGGTAGACCTCAAGACGATTCCAACGATAGTTTATTTGTCGAAAACGGAGTTACAGTTTGAAAGTTACACCCTTTTCATTTTTACCAAAAGGTGACCACTGCTCAACCGCGTGGCTGAGACCTCAAACGTACGGTTAAGCCGTCAACTGCATAGTTGAGCCCTCAAAAGTGTGCTCAACCGTGTGGTTGAGCTGTCAAAAGGGTGGGTGCCAAAAATCAGTTCCAGCTCGCTTTTCGCGTTTTTTGACCCCAAAACTCGATTTTTGCTTGTTTTAGTCAATCTAATGCATCAAGAATACCACATAATACATATATAAACTATTTCTAACATCAATCAAGCATAACAAACACATATAATCAAGAATCAAGCTCAAAATTATCAAAACCCATTTTACTCCAAACTCACTTTTAAATTCACCAAATTCAATGATGTTTACCTTGTTTTGATCCTTGTAAATACTAGAATCAAATAAACGAAATCAAAATATTTGATCTTGCACTTTTGATTTCAAGAATTTAGGAGCAGTAGGTGTTTAGAGTTTAATGTTACTAAAATAGGAAAGATAAAGAATGTACAGGAGTATATATTCATTTAGGGGTTTTTCACTATGAGGAAACCTCTTCCGTCTAACATACATGTATTTGTCAGTTATCTAAAACAGAATGTACCTCATTAGGTGGCCCTAACGAGGTCCAATTCCCATAACGAAACATGTTCAGTGACCCTTGTCACAAAGCATACATAACTAACTAATCAAATAATTATTAAGCCATAATTATTAAAATCACTAATATTAATAAATTAATATAAACTAAGGGTAAAAAGTCATTTACCGCTAGGCCCGATTCGAGGTTGTTACAAATCCACCCCCTTAAGAATATTCCGTCATCGGAATCTGGTCCAGGTCAAAAAATGGAGGTTATCTAGCTTTCATTAGCTCTTCTGTTTCCTAAGTCAAATTGGAACCCAAACTATGTTTCCATTCTACAAGTTCCATTGGTATCTATTTCTTACGTAGTTTGGTAACCTTTCTGTCAACAATCCTGACTGGTTCTTCAACTAACTTTTTAGTTATGTCAACTTTTAAATCCTACAATGGTAGAATCAACCTTTCGTCGTCCACCTTACACTTACGAAGATAACATATGTTAAACGTATCGTGAATTCAAGCTAACTCTACAGGAAGATCCAGAACCACGATTTGATCATTCAATATCTGCCTGATGTTAAATGGACCTATATACCTTGGGTCTAATTTTTCGAGTTTACCAAACTGAATTACACCTTTCCACGGTGATACTTTCAGATACACGCGTTCACCCACAAAAAATGTCACTGGTCGTCGACGAGGACGTACATTTTCTGTCTATCTGTAGCAGCTTTTAACTTCTCTCAAGCTATTGCAACTTTATCAGCAGTTTGTTGTACAATTTCTGGACCTGCAAACTATTTCTCTCCGGCCTCTAACCAACAAGTCGGAGTTCTCATTGTCTACCATACAACATCTCGTAGGGTGGCATGCTGATACTTGAATGATACGAATTATTGTATGCAAATTCTATCAATGGTAAGTGAGAATCCCAAGACCCATAATATTCCAATACACATGATCTTAACATATCATCTAACATTTGAATAGTTCGTTCACTTTGATCGTCCGTCTGAGGATTATACGCTGTACTGAGATTAACACGAGTACCCAAATTTTGTTGTAAACTCAGCCAGAAGTTAGATACAAATCTTGAATCCCTATCTGTCAAAATAGATAATGGTATCCCATGCCGAGCTACAACTTCATTTATGTACAACTGAGCCAATTTACTCAACGATGTCTTTTCACTAGCAGGCAAAAAGTGTGCGCTCTTGGTTAATCGATCAACAATCACCCAGATCATATCATGTCCTTTCTGGGTTCGGGGTAACTTGGTTAAAAAATCCTCGTTATATGTTCCTATTTCCATTCTGGAATTTCTAATTGACGTAACGCTCCATAGGGTTTATGATGTTCAGCCTTAACTTGGGCGCAGATATGACATTTTTCCACAAAATTCGAGATGTCTTTCTTCATTGTTGGCACCCAATACAGGGTTTTCAAATCATGGTACATCTTTGTACTTCCAGGATGGATAGATAATCTTGATTTATGCGCCTCATTCATAATTAATTCCCTCAATTCTCCGAGTAAAGGAACCCATACTTGATTGTTGTAGGTTTTTAATCCACGAGAATCGTCAATTAAATCCCCTTTTCTCTTAACTAAAAGCTCGGATTTTAAGTGTTCATTCCTTAAGGCTGCTAACTGAGTTATCTTCAAGTGTTTGATCAGATCTGATACAATTTCTGTTCACATAAATTTCACATTGTCAATGGATTCTTTTCGGCTTAAAGCATCAGCGACTACATTTGCCTTACCCGGATGGTAGTGGATTTCACAATCATAATCTTTTATTAATTCTTGCCACCGTCTCTGCCGCATATTCAACTCTTTCTGAGAAAAGATATACTGTAAACTCTTGTGATCTTTACAAATAACGCAGTGCATACCGTATAAATAATGTCTCCATAGCTTTAAAGCAAAAACCACTACTGCCATTTCTAAGTCATGTACTGGATAATTCTTTTCATGAGTTTTCAACTGCCGTGAAGCATACACAATAACCTTCTCTCGCTACATTAACACACAACCCAAACCCGCATATGACGCATCAAAATATACCATAAAATCATCAGTACCCTCGGGTAACGCTAATATTGGAGCTTGACACAATAGCTGCTTCAATGTTTGAAATGCTTTCTCCTGTTCATCACCCCATTGAAAATATACATCTTTTCTAGTTAACTTTGTTAATGGACCCGCAATCTTAGAGAAATCCTTGATAAACCTACGGTAATACCCTACCAAACCCAGAAAACTCTTAATTTCAGTCAGAGTCTTCGGTGCATTCCAATTCATTACCGCCTCTATTTTGGATGGATCCACTTTAATACCCTCTTGACAAATAACATGACCCAGAAACTGAACTTCACGTAACCAAAATTCACATTTGGAAAACTCGGCGTATAGCTGTTCTCGTTTCAACAATTCTAATACTTGACGTAGGTGCTCAGCATGCTCAGTCTCTGTATTTGAATAGATCAAAATGTCGCCAATAAATACTATGACAAACTTATCGAGAAACTGTCTAGATGCCCGATTCATTAAATCCATAAAAATTGCTAGCTCATTCGTTAACCCGAACGGCATCACCAAAAACTCATAATGACCGTACCTAATATGAAATGCTGTTTTTGGAATATCGGATTCAGCAACACGAACTTGATGATACACGGAACGTAAATCTATTTTCGAAAAGAACGAAGCTCCTTGAAGCTGATCGAATAAATCATCTATCCTCGGAAAAGGATACTTATTCTTCAAAATTCTTTTATTCAATTCCCGATAATCAATGCACATTCGGAGCGTACCATCTTTCTTTTTCACGAATAACACGGGAGCACCCCAAGGTGATGAACTCGGTCGTATAAACCCACGATCTAGAAAATCCTGAATTTACGTCAACATGTCACGAATCTCGAACGTAGCTAACCTATAAGGAGCTTTAGCCACTGGTTTAGATCCTTGCATCAACTCAATTCTGTATTCTACTTCCCTAACTGGCGGCAAACCCGGTAATTCATCTGGAAATACTTCTGGGAAGTCACGCACTGCTGGAATATCAGCTACCATCTTTTTCTCTTTCTTAGCATCAATTACATATGCTAGAAATGTATCACATCCCTTTACTATCGATTTCCTAGCCTTCATCATCGAAATCAAAGGACAACCAAACCCACCCCGTTCACCCCGGGCTATAACACGTGTCCCATCAGATAAAAGAAAAGAAATCAATTTCTTATGACATTTTATACTTGCCTTATGGCAACTTAACTAGTTGATACCTAAAACTACATCAAAGCTAGGTATGGGTATCACTAAGCAAGTCACCGGAAATACACTCCCATCTATTTCTATACTTATTCCAGACACATATGTTGTGACTGGAACGGTCTTACCACTGGATACTTCCACTTCTAACGGTTCAGGTAATATAGAAACATGCAAGTTTAACTTATCACAGAACCTAGTAGCCATAAAAGAACGATTGGCTCCGCAATCAAACAATACACGAGCAGGTGTAGAGTTAACCAAAACCATTCCAGTGATAGCATCGTCAGCAGTAGTAGTTGCGTCTACTGACATCTGGAAGGCTCTTGCTTTAGGTCTTGGAGGAGTCTTATGCTTCTGTCCAGTTGATGAAGCTGAAGATCCCTCGACTGACGCTGTCCTTGCTCCTGCCCCTACCCCAGAACTCATCTTTCTTGCTGATGGACAATCAACTGACCTATGCCCTGATTTATGACAATTCCACCAAACATTTTCTTTGAATGTGCAAGCCTGGATATCGTGACCCATTATTCCACATCGCATTCACCTTTTTTTTAAATTTGTACAAGGAGCCGCATGTGTCGATTTACAACCATTGCACCACACCCTCTGGTTCGAACTACTGCCACTTTGAGAAAACCTTCCCTTTTGATGACCACCATGAGACTTCTTTGATTTGAAACTACCTTGACTTGACGTCTATTTGGACTGCGCCACCGTTTCATTTTGACTCTCTTTGGCCGCCTTAGTATCTCCTTCCACCATTTTAGCTATGGAAAAGTCTTGAGGTAACGAGGGTGCCATTCTTACCAATGATCTGTATTCTGGCATGATCATTTTCACAAACTGATCAATCTTAGACTGTTCATCAGGAAGCCACTATTGTACAAAATGAGCTTGTCAGTGAACTTCCCGATCACTTCATCAATTGTCATCTGTCTGGTCATCTTCAGATTCATAAATTCCCGCTTCATTCTTGAGATCTCATAAGGAGTGCAATACTGTTCGTACACCTTAGCTGCAAATTGTTCCCAAGTCACATGGTTCAACATTTTCTTTGACATCTGAGAAGTTATTAAATCCTACCAACCCATTGCTTTCTTTTTCAACAATCTACTGGCATAAGTTACACGTAATTCGGGCTCGCATTGAAAGGCTTCCAATGCTCGGTCTACCTCACGTAACCAATCAAAGATTTCAGTTGGATTAAAACTACCGACATACTCTAGAGGCTTGCAGTCAAGAAATTGCTTAAAAGTACACTTTTTCTTAATTTCAGTTGTTGGTGGATGCCACATTTAGATCACGTAGGGATACATAACTTGACTAGGATTTTGGTATCCCGTTGAGGTTGTGACTGTTGCTGTGGTGGCGTTTGAAACTGTGGAAATGGTAATGGAACTTGGAATTGTTGTGGTTGTGATAAAGTTCCCCCTAATGCAGACCCAAACTGAGGTACAGAAAACCCTGGAGATGTAGTATCATCATTACCCGTTGTGGTACCCACAGAAACAATACCTTCTAGCTCAGTTATCCGGTCTCGGGCTTCTTTTAATCGACTCTCCATTCGTTGGATGTACTCTTGCTGATCAGGGTCCGAGTCTTCCCATTCAGGTGGAGCTCTGAAGATTCCAGGGGTAGGTGGAGCTCAGAAATCCTCCCTTTCGTCAGTCATCTTTCACCTGTACTACACATCATCTCACAAAAGATTAGTGGATAATCCTTTAGTACCTACAGACTATCAAACCATTCTCTACATTCACTTAGCTTGTCTCCCAAGGATATGTTTGACACATTGCCGAAGGTTTGGGAACATGACATCCATCTGTACACGTTGCCAAACCTACGCTCTGATACCAACTTGTAACACCGTCCATTATTTTTTAAATACACAGCGGAAACATTATACATATAATACTTACATAACCATAATTATGTTATAGAATCCCATACGATTATTATAAATCATTTAGTGTTACGTTAAACAACTATCCTTATGTTATACAAAAGTCATTAGAGTTTGTTCTTCCAAACATATCCGGCACAACAAGCTCCTCCCAAAACCCTAGCATATAAGTCTACCTACAGGGGAGGAAGTGAGGGGTTAGCACAAGGATAAGTGAATGGCACAGTCCTAACAGGTATAAGCATATAGCATCAAGCTAGCCAATACACAAACAAGGTCTCGATAACAAGAGGATCGGTCGCCTGGCCGGGCCCTTAACTCCCAACTGATCAGGCTGGAGTATACCGATAATTCCAATTACTGTCTCCCTCGCATAGTATCCAGATGCAGGTGGTGCATCGTTCAACTATACTACACGAATAGTAATTCCTGAACCAGAAAGACTCATTCCTACCTCTTACCCAACTTACAAATTTGGCATAGCTACAAAACTATAGCTGCCCCACATGTAAGCCAGTTTTCGCTACAAAACCCGCAATCGGCAATATCAACTACCGGACTACTAACCCGTAGCCGGCATCCAAGGTGGCCACAACAAGTCATAGAATATAGCACAATATATCATATAATAAGTATTCAGGCAAGTAATCCAAGGTAACAGTAGCATAACCCGCTACTAAATACTTATAAACATTTGGATAGTCCCACTCACCTGGAAATACAAGAACTTAGTAGTCTTATTTCACTGAGCCTTCACCTTTTCATTTATCACCTGAGAATATTATTTCTCTAGTTAGTAACCATTTCAATCAGATTATACATCAGAAGAATTAAATACATCAATACAGTAAATATGTCAGAATTGCACTTGGCCTAATCATACATACACTGTCACTCGCACGGTGGGGTCTCACTCATGCGACTGACTAGTTCACTCGTACGAATGAATATGCTCAATTGCATGACTGACAACCTCCTCCCATGAGTGACTTTAAAGTCCACTCACATGATTTAGTAGCTCACACGCACGGTTGGACACTTCACCCATACGGGTGAGTGCCTAACTTGCACGATTGAGCAAGAACAACAACATAACTGCAATTCGAGCTTTTTCTACCCAACTTAAAATTTGATTTAGTGTTTTAAAAAATTATCATTGAAAGGTAGACCTCAAGACGATTCCAACGATAGTTTATTTTTTGAAAACGGAGTTATGGTTTGAAAGTTACACCCTTCTCAATTTTACCAAAAGCTGACCATTGCTCAACCGCGTGACTGAGACCTCAAACGTATGGTTGAGCCCTCAACCGCGTGGTTGAGCCCTCAAAAGTGTGCTCAACCGCGTGGTTGAGCTGTCAAAAGTGTGGGTGCTGAAACTCAGTTCCAGCTCGCTGTTTTCGCGTTTTTTGATCCCAAAACTCGATTTTTGCTTGTTTTAGTCAATCTAATGCATCAAGAATACCACATAACACATATATAAACTATTTGTAACATCATTCAAGCATAACAAACACATATAATCAAGAATCAAGCTCAAAAATCATCAAAACTCAATTTAACCCAAACTCACTTTTAAATTCACCAAATTCAATGACGTTTACCTTGTTTTGATCCTTGTAAATGCTAGAATCAAATAAAAAAAATCACAATATTTGATCTTGCACTTTTGATTTAAAGAATTTAGGAGCAGTAGGTGTTTAGGGTTTAATGTTACTAAAATAGGAAAGATAAAGAACGTACATGAGTATATATTCATTTAGGGGTTTCTTCACTATGAGGAAACCTCTTCCGTCTAACATACATGTATTTGCCAATTATCTAAAACACAATGTACCTCATTAGGAGGCCCTAACGAGGTCCCATTCACATAACGAAACATGTTCTGTGACCCTTGTCACAAAGCACACATAAGTAACTAATCAAATAATTATTAACCGATAATTATTAAAATCACTAATATTAATAAATTAATATAAACTAAGGGTAAAAAGTCATTTACCGTTAGGCCCGTGTAACAACCCAACCCGTATTAAAACCGGCCCATAAAATTTTTTCCTTTTAATATGCTTTAAATAACACTTTAGGTCCCAATTGTGTCTCCATAAACATCTTTAATTACAATAGAAGGTTTAATAACCTTAAAACATTTAATACATTAGTTAATTGTCCAAACGGACATACACGACCCGACTAGTTTAGTTTCCAACAAAACCGAGCATGGTGATTTGGGACTATACTACCCAAATCCTAATCGAATACAAAAGCAAGATCTTCTAAGCAACCTAGCCAAGATCTCTAATCCCCAAGCTCACCCAAGCCGCCAAGCATGCGAACCTATAAAAATATCAACAACGAGAGGGTAAGCTAACGCTTAGTGAGTGGAAATATACTACATACATATATATGCATAAAATGGACACGCTACAAAATATCAAATACCGCATACCGGAGCATCCAAGCCTAAAGGCAAGCTAATACTAAGCATATCATACGATCACTAAGCAACGAGCTAAAGATACATCAACAAAATATAAGTTCACCAACGACCATATGAACAACGCCAATAAGCTACACCCGAAGGTTTAGCTACACCACACAATACTTTAATATATATATATATATATATATATATATATATATATATATATATATACAACAATACGACAAACATCGATGTTCACAACATCCATAGTACTCAAGATCTCATGGCTAGCCCAACGAATGGTATCGTCAACATCGAACTTAAATCCCATTCGCCTATATTAATGTGGTATCGTCAACACCGAACTTTAAACCCACATATGAGGTATCGTCAACAACGAACTTTCAACCCTCATCAACGTCACTACAATAATCGTATGGCATCATCAACATCGAACTTTAATTCCATACGTATGAGGTATCGTCAACAACGAACTTTAAACCCTCATCAACATCACAAATATACTCTAGGGTATGGTATCGTCAACATCGAACTTCAACCCATACCCCACAAATAAATAACTCATATACATATGTATATAATTATTCCACTCACAAGCCCATGTGATACTGTACACACGAAGTGTGCACCTCGCCAAAGGTGGTAAACCAAAATGCACATCTGTGCCAATTGGACATGTACACAAGTCCATCAATTCCACCTATATGTGAAGTGAGCTCTATAACCGAGAACCACTTCACCCGACCCGCACCCATCCTACACATACATATGCATATAGGATATTAACACTCACCTTGTCGCCTTGATGAATGCTTCCAAGTAATCTGCGACTCGTCAATGGAAAGTACCTATTCCATTATCACAAATACAACAATACACAATTAGGGTTGACTTACAAACCAACCCAATTTACCCTTAGTGGAATTTTGACCCAAATGCACTTCCAAACACCGAACGCGCCCAAACTAACCAATAATCACTAACACGAGTGAAAATGGTCCTAATATGCCAATTAAACCCGAACACAAGTGTTAAACACTTATCGTCCTCAAAATCGCCCATAAACCCTAATTTTGACCCATAAGGTCAAAATCCCATCATTTACAAGTTTTGACACCAAAACATGTTTAACTCGGTTTTATACTTCAACTTAATCCATTTTAAGTTTACAAACCTCATCAAATCGACATTCGGGTCATAATCCTCAACAAACCCTAATTTTGACTCTAGTCAAAATTAGTCAACCACGAAAACCCTAAAAGTCTCCAAAACACCAATAATCACTAATGCTAGTGATTGTACACCATTTACAAGTCTTAAACATGGTTAAATCATTAACCAACCCAAAACCCGCCTTTAACAACAATAAACCTGAATATTGGTGTTAATCTCCAATTAACAACTAAATGGGTTTCACCTATGACTCGTACCATCAAAAGCCCCAAATTTGAATGATGAAAACGAAAATGAAATTCGGAGTTAGAGCTTACCACTAGTATCACCGTGTAGCCAAGAACGAGGAGAACAACCTAGTCAACTACGCCAAAGATCAAATCCCGCTTCTTCCTTTCCAAAAATCCCTTTGAAATCAAATGGGTGTTTGAGTTTTGAGAGAAAAATGAAAAGAAAAGGAAAATGAAATTAGGAAAATGAATGAGTGGATGAGGTTAAAGCCTCAAATCTGGCTCAAACCTGAAAAGACCAAAATGCCCTTGAACTTCATTTAAAATTACAAGAATCTGGTGCCAGTTCGTGCAGTATGCCGCGCCGCGTCCTTAAATGTCGCGCCGCGACATTTAACTAAGTCTGGGATCATTTTATAACTAACTTCTGATCTGGATTTATTCTAAACGCCACGCCGCAGCTCCCTTTGTCACGCCGCGACACTCAACGTGTCCTGACTCATTTTCTCGCATACAAGACTTTAACACCCGAACATGTATCGAACCCTTCATACGCCTGTCGTACATACACAATACACCTATAAATCATATACGGGGAAAACGGGGTGTTACAACTCTCCCCCACTTAGATTCGATCACGTCCTCGTGATCCTAGTCACGAACCCAAACGGACCCACAATCAATGGTCGTCGAACATGCATTTCAAACCGACTTCTACCACAAATTCGCTAACCCGATGGTTAATCCAATGACAAATTACACACTTGATCGCATCCCGAGACGTACAATACACGCAACAACCGAAGTCTACAATGATCCCTTAGACAATTCTTCTCAAAAAGTTACCCTTAACAGCTAAATCGTCACCCGCGATTTATCAAATTTCATAATTCCGAGCACTAGCACTAACTCAATCCCTCACATCGGGAAAACTCAACCAATCTCGTATCGAGATACCAATTCCTTAGCATACCCTTACCGAGTACAACACTAAAAGCAACCAAGTCTCAACCTAAGGTCAACAATCCGAAACGATGAAGACCGAACCAAACGAATCCTGATGGATAACACCAATCACTAAACATCCCTTGTAGTGCGCAATACGACCAATACGCAACTACCGTAACATCATAATCCAACGGCTAAAACCGATAGCACCCAAAACGACTATGGAAACGCGAATCCCAAGGTGTATAAAATCGACTATTGTCACACCCGTAACAACACGTGAGCGAAGCACGGCTATCGCATCACTAAACATACAACATGGCCCTCACGACCCCACCATCGGTGTATAAAACAACCGATAGTTCCCACAACATGGTCCTTACGACCCCACCATTGGTGTATCAAATAACCAATAGATCACACGACATGGTCCTTACGACCCCACCATCGGTGTATAAAATAATCGACAGATCACACAACCCGAAGGCTAGCCGAAAACACACACGCCTAAGTGAATCCGAACTACACGGGACTCACTACCTTCCCCACAACAACAATCGGGATTGGCTGAACTACACGCGCCTTAGTGAATCCGAACTACACGAGAGTCACTATCCCGGAGGAATGACCGAACTACACGAGTCATTTGTGAATCCGAACTACACGAGACTCACTCCTCAATACAATGACCGAAACCACACGAGTCATTTGTGAATCCGAACTACACGAGATTCACTTCCACAATAAGATGACCGAAACCACACGCGTCATCGCGAATCCGAAACCACATGCGATTCACTACCATGATGAAGTTAGCGGACCCGAAGATCATGCTTCACCAATCAATAATCCCATGATGAAGTCAGCGGACCCCGAAGGTCATGCTTCACCAATCTCAACACCGGATGAAGTCAGCGGACTGCGAAAGTCATGCTTCACCGATATAACACCTCGCTCATGATGAAGTCAGCGGACCCCGAAAGTCATGCTTCATCAATCAACGCCCTTTTGGCCTCGAACGACGAGTAGCGTAACATCGCGCTCTGCTACGCCATAGTGAATCCTAACGGATACCACTAACCATTCACACACACGAGAAAGAACCACCTATATCAAACATAGGCACAAAACAATAATTCTCTAGAAGAGAATCCGACACACACCTCCCTTAACCGAAGGATTTCACTTTGCTCACCAAACACGTCCATTATCTCTCAACGAGATTTACCACATTACCACCTCGGTGATAATTCAAATCCAAACCATAAGTACAATTTATCCGAAATTGTAATCTACCACAAATCGATCAAAACCAGGTCTCGACAACGTTTTCTAGATCTACCAAAAGCATCATTCGAAATCTTACACCAAAACCTCCTCGTGCGGGTGTGTAACTCCCCTACTTGGAACTACGTTCCATATCCACAACTCGTACAACCGTACAACGCTACCAAAGGTAGACTTTACAAACGATTGGGCTCACACGACCCATCACCATATCTTGCTCCAGCCTTGAGCACACGAAGGATTTCAATCAATCCTTAAACACTTCTAACAAAAAGTGTACCACGATTACACAAACCACACCCTCGCAATCATCCAATTGCTCTAGTTTGTCAATTTCTACCTAGTCACTCATGTACCTAAGGGTTTCACTCCGGTACCCTAAGTACAATGTAACCACAACACAATCGAAGTTGAACTCCACGCTAGTAGGTATAAAAGAGGCACCTAATGTCGCGTCTTATATACTCCATTACCAACATACATTGAGATTCAAAACACTCGATCTCAAGGTTTTCCAACCACCCGACGAACCTCATGGTTCATCAACTTCCACACTATAGCGAACACGCGCTTAACAATCGAACACCAAAACCCATTTCCATGGCTTGGTAGAAACATCTCCTAAATACTAAGGAATGCTTGGTTGCACCAAGTCTTACGCCCTTCGCCCATTAATCACAACATCACCATAGGGTACTTCCATTAGGAACGTCACCCATAACAACAATATGCATAACACAAGGTATTTTACAAACTCAAATTCAACGGCACTTAATAAATAATCAAAGAACATATTTATTAAAATGAAACGTACCTTAACGTCTCATTGCCGCACCCGTCCCCGCTAACTTGGGACATTCCGACTTACGATGTCCTTCTTTTTGGCAGTTGAAGCACACCATGCCATCACCCTTTGGCACCGAACATTCCCACGACTTGTGACCCCTCACGCCACAATTGTAACATCGAGACGTACTAGAATCCGGTATACCCGTCTGCGTACCACCCGTGCTCACACTCGGACCCTTAGTCCTCTTACTCGAAGCATCATACGAAACAACCCTTCTCTCACTTGAAGGTTCACCAATCTTTGATATCGTATACGACTCGAAACCTCTAGCCACGGCGAATAATTCCGCAAACAATTTCGCGTGACCCCGGCTAATCTTATTCTTCAAGTCATCATTCAAAGTTCGATAGAAATCTTGCATCAACAAATTATCATTCCCCAAATACTCCGGGCAAAAACGAGCCTTCGCCATAAAGGTCGTCTTGAGAGTATTCAAATCCATAGAACCCTGTTGCAAATTTCGCAACTCATTATGCATTTTCGATAAATCGGCTGAAGTCCAGAACTCCTCGAAGAATTCCTTCTTAAACCCGTCCCATGATAACGCCATAAACGTTTCGCCACTAACAAGATCAATCTTGCCATCCAACCAATCCTTCGCCCTACCCTGCAACAAACTAGTAGCGAGTCTCGTCTTCTTCTCAGGAGGGCATTCAATAGTACGAAAACACCCTTCGACATCCGAGATCCAAGTTGTGCTTACCAAAGGATTCGGTTTCCCGTCATACATCGGGGGTTTAGTCCTCATGAAGCTCTTAAGACAACGCTCCATTTCACTACTACCCCGAAATTCGGAATACTTCCTATCCATTTCTTCTCGAAATGCACTCATTTGCTCCGCAATGGCGGCCGCAACTCTAAAGTTAAACTCCTCGTCATTCGTCTCGATCTCGTTTCGCATCGTCATTCTAAAGAATGCAAAATGATTAGTCCACAAACGTATAAAGCAACACGCATAACACCGTCCATCTTGCTCAACACTCGTCGTACATCACTTATTAGACACGATTTGCACCCGTAATAAGGTTTGCAAGTCCTTATTACGCACACACGTCATCTCAACTCGTTAGTACAATGAACGCCTCGCTCGATGATATAACCAACACAACGACGATTCCACGCGATATAAACACACGCAAGGGAATAGCATCACAACACAAGCCAAACATCCTAGTTAGTCCACCTACAAACAAGGCACTAACTATAACCCGTTTCGACTTGTTCACCTACAATTCCCGCAACAAATAAGCACACACAAAAGTCTAAGTCTAGGCACATATCTCAAGTCGCCTAAATCCCTTAGACCATGCTCTAATACTACTTGTAATAACCCAACCCGTATTAAAACCGGCCCATAAATTTTTTTCCTTTTAATATGCTTTAAATAACACTTTAGGTCCCAATTGTGTTTTCATAAACATCTTTAATTACAATATAAGGTTTAATAACCTTAAAACATTTAATACATTAGTTAATTGTCCAAACGGACATACACGACCCGACTAGTTTAGTTTCTAACAAAACCGAGCATGGTGATTTGGGACTACGCTACCCAAATCCTAATCGAATACAAAAGCAAGATCTTCTAAGCAACCTAGCCAAGATCTCTAATCTCCAAGCTCACCCGAGCCGCCAAGCATGCGAACCTATAAAAATATCAACAACGAGAGGGTAAGCTAACGCTTAGTGAGTGGAAATATACTACATACATATATATGCATAAAATGGACACGCCACAAAATATCAAATACCGCATACCGGAGCATCCAAGCCTAAAGACAAGCTAATACTAAGCATACCGTACGATCACTAAGCAACGAGCTAAAGATACATCAACAAAATATAAGTTCACCAACGACGATATGAACAACGCCAATAAGCTACACCCGAAGGTTTAGCTACACCACAACAATACTTTAATATATATATATATATATATATATATATATATATATATATATATATATACAACAATACGACAAACATCGATGTTCACAACATCCATAGTACTCAAGATCTCATGGCTAGCCCAACGAAAGGTATCGTCAACATCGAACTTAAATCCCATTCGCCTATATTAATGTGGTATCGTCAACACCGAACTTTACACCCACATATGAGGTATCGTCAACAACGAACTTTAAACCCTCATCAACGTCACTACAATAATCGTATGGCATCGTCAATATCGAACTTTAATTCCATACGTATGAGGTATCGTCAACAATGAACTTTAAACCCTCATCAACATCACAAATATACTCTAGGGTATGGTATCGTCAACATCGAACTTCAACCCATACCCCACAAATAAATAACTCATATACATATGTATATAATTATTCCACTCACAAGCCCATGTGATAATGTACACACGAAGTGTGCACCTCGCCAAAGGTGGTCAACCAAAACGCACATCCGTGCCAATTGGACATGTACACAAGTCCATCAATTCCACCTATATGTGAAGTGAGCTCTATAACCGATAACCACTTCACCCGACCCGCACCCATCCTACACATACATATGCATATAGGATATTAAAACTCACCTTGTCGCCTTAATGAATGCTTTCAAGTAATCCACGACTCGTCAATGGAAAGTACCTATTCCATTATCACAAATACAACAATACACAATTAGGGTTGACTTACAAACCAACCCAATTTACCCTTAGTGCAATTTCGACCCAAATGCACTTCCAAACACCGAACGCGTCCAAACTAACCAATAATCACTAACACGAGTGAAAATGGTCCTAATATGCCAATTAAACCCGAACACAAGTGTTAAACACTTATCGTTCTCAAAATCACCCATAAACCCTAATTTTGACCCATAAGGTCAAAATACCATCATTTACAAGTTTTGACACCAAAACATGTTTAACTCGATTTTGTACTTCAACTTAATCCATTTTAAGTTTACAAACCTCATCGAATTGACATTCGGGTCATAATCCTCAACAAACCCTAATTTTGACTCTAGTCAAAATTAGTCAACCACGAAAACCCTAAAAGTCTCCAAAACACCAATAATCACTAATGCTAGTGATTGTACACCATTTACAAGTCTTAAACATGGTTAAATCATTAACCAACCCAAAACCCGCCTTTAACAACAATAAACCCGAATATTGGTGTTAATCTCCAATTAACAACTAAATGGGTTTCACCTATTTCTCGTACCATCAAAATCCTCAAATTTGAATGATGAACACGAAAATGAAATTCAGAGTTAGAGCTTACCACTAGTATCACCGTGTAGCCAAGAACGAGGAGAACAACCTAGTCAACTACGCCAAAGATCAAATCCCGCTTCTTCCTTTCCAAAAATCCCTTTGAAATCAAATGGGTGTTTGAGTTTTGAGAGAAAAATGAAAAGAAAAGGAAAATGAAATTAGGAAAATGAATGAGTGGATGAGGTTAAAGCCTCAAATCTGGCTCAAACCTGAAAAGACCAAAATGCCCTTGAACTTCATTTAAAATTACAAGAATCTGGTGCCAGTTCGTGCAGTATGCCGCGCCGCGGCCTTAAATGTCACGCCGCGACATTTGACTAAGTCTGGGATCATTTTATAACTAACTTCTGATCTGGATTTATTCGAAACGCCGCGCCGCGGCTCCCTTTGTCGCGCCGCGACACTCAACGTGTCCTGACTCATTTTCTCGCATACAAGACTTTAACACCCGAACATGTATCGAACCCTTCAACCGCCTGTCGTATATACACAATACACCTATAAATCATATACGGGGAAAATGGGGTGTTACAGCCCGATTCGAGGTTGTTACAATATATATATATATATATATATATATATATATATATATATATATATATATATATATATATATATATATATATATATATATAGTTTCTATTAAAATCCTATAATAATGATGTCATTATTAGGCTAATTCCTTTGTTATAAAAAAATTCAAAAAACAAAAGAAAAAACTCTAGACATGGTGAGTGTGTCATTAATATAAATAATTTTAAATTAAAATTAAATCTTATTAATTAATTATTATTATTAAATTTTATTAATAATTATTTTAATTATTAAAATTAAATAATTTTAAAAAAGTGTATATATATATATATATATATATATATATATAGTTTCTATTAAAATCCTATAATAATGATGTCATTATTAGGCTAATTCCTTTGTTATAAAAAAATTCAAAAAACAAAAGAAAAAAAACTCGACATGGTGAGTGATGTCATTAATATAAATAATTTTAAATTAAAATTAAATTTTATTAATTATTATTATTAAATCTTATTAATAATTATTTTAATTATTAAAATTAAATAATTTTAAATTATTTTAAACAATTATTTTGAATTGAGTACGAGAAGGTATAAAAGCTAGGCAGAAGGAAACCAATTCTAAATTTATATCTGAATTTACACTTTTAAATAAAATGACAACCAATATTATCTCTTATGATTGGATGTGGATTGTTTAATATGCATTTTAGGTGTTTAATGTAATGTTCAACTAACGAGTTTCTTAGTCGGACTCTGTGGTTCTACGGGTCATTAAACAAAATGACTTTAGCATTTACGTTCACTTAATACCTAAAACATATCGTTATACTGTTTCGTTTAAACAAACTCGTGGTTCCACGGGTCATTTCACTAGTATATATATATCTGTCTACTACTCCGTATAAGATAAAAAAATGTTATAATTAGCCTTCAGATTCCGTTTTCCGTCTTGGTACAATTCATTGGGCGTTAATTTTGGTGATCAATTTTTTAATTTTTAAAAAGAGACAACTCATTATAATAACTAATTAAAAATATTATTATTGTTAATTATCGTCATCAAGATAATCATTCAAAAAAAGCCCTAGTGTTCAAATTGTTAATTATTAATAGAAAGACATGTTACAATTATTACGAGTATATGTACAAAGATGATCTTCAAGAATAAATGTTGGAACACTCTGTGTACATTAAATGAGATATAAGTGAAGAACTTTGAGTGGATCGCGAAGAGAATTAAAGAAAAATCGATTGATTGGCACTATTAGTTTCATAATCCTTCTTGTTATTTAAATTAAATGTAAATGTATAGTGTGCGATGTATGAAACGATGCTAGCTTAGCATCTGTCGTGAAATTTTGCTTCTGATTTTAGGAAGCTCATCTTTATACATAGTTTGAGAAATAAATTGACTAATGCTTTTAAAAAAAAAATCATAGTTATAAATTTTTTTATTGAAAGAAAAGTTGTTGACATTGAATACACTCATTTGCTACTTATGCACGCGCTTTTGGGCACGTAATGTATAATGAGATATTTTTACTAAGGGTATATATCAATTTTTTTGGGTATAATTTAACTATATATATATAACTAAAAGAGTAATAGGTGATTCTATGTAGCATGTTTTTTTCTCATGACACCTATGATTTTTTTTTAAAGTGTCATTTTCTTATTCTTTATGAAATTTTGAAAGCCATGTTGATCTATATTAATTGAAGTGTATATATATATAAATTGAAGTATATACATATATATATATATATATATATATATATATATATATATATATATATATATGGGCAGGATCAATGGGGAAGTAACCAATCGGGGGGAAGCGAAATTTTTTTTTCTTCGTTTTTTTGGAATTTTTTTTTCCGGCATCAAGATCACACGAAAATATGAACATTTAGAAGAGACACTTCGTGATGAATGTTATTATTTAGGCGGGAAAACGATCGACAAAAATAACATTCAAGATAATATTGTTCGTGAAGAATATGAATGTTTTTTTCTTCATGTTTTGTGAAGTAAAATTTAGCCCGATTTAGAGTTTAGGGTTTAGGGTTTGGTGTTTTGGGTTTATTCCATAAACCCAAAACACCAAACCCTAAACCCTAAACCCTAAACTCTAAACCGTTCTTGTTAAAAACTCATTCTAAATCCTAAATCTAAACCCTAAACCCTAAATTTCTAAACCCTAATATCTAAACCCTATAATCCCTAATATCTAAACCCTAATATCTAAACTCCAATAGCTAAAACCTCAAAATACGCTCAAAAAACACGATAATTGTTATATATTAATTCTTCGAGCGTTTTCCCACCAAAATAAAAATATTTATCACAAAGTGTCTCTACTAAATGTTCATATTTTCATCTCATCTATAATGTTCGTGAACAAAGTTTTTTCAAAAAACGAAAAAAAAAGTTTTTGCTTCCCCCCGTTTCCCCCCGAATGGTTACTTTCCTCTTGATCCTACCGCTATATATATATATATATATATATATATATATATATATATATATATATATATATATATATATATATATATATATATATATATATATATATGTGGGTAGGATCTATGGGGAAGTAATCATTAGGTAGTTCCATTCACTTAGCTTCGTGCTAATCCCGCACATTTCCTCCATTGCATGTTTTGGAGCTTTTGCATGCTAGGTAGAAGGGAGAGAACTTGTTGAAGATATATTTGACGGAGCTAACTTTGATGTCTACTGTTTGATAATGAAAATTGGTTTTAAGGTAACACTAGTGTTTGTGTAATAAAGTGAATAACTAATGATGTGTAATAATAATGTTTTATATATATGTGTTTTGTTATAATTTAGTCTTCTGCTGAGATTTAAAAAAACGTACGATGTTACAAGTTGGTATCAGAGCGTAGGTTTGGCTGCATGTACATTGTGTTGAATGTCATGTTGCCAAACCTTGTGTTGTATCAAACATATTAAAGGGGACAAGTTGAGTGAATGTAGAAATTTATGTGCTTTAGTTGTGATTGAACTAACCCGTTATACTAAGATTTGATGTGAGATCATGTAGTAATGCAGATATGGCAGATGATACAAGAAACACAACTAGCCACTTAGCCCCCAGAACATTCAGAGCTCCTCAAGAAGTTCATGTGTCAGAAGATGATGATCCTCAGGAACAAATACTGGACTTACAAAGTCAACTACAAGAGGCCTTAGATCGAATTAAGGAATTGGAACAACAACAGGTTCAAGTAAACCTGAACATCAGTGTTTCAAATCACGCTACTCCTTTGGTGATGTGTGGGTAGCGCTTCCTCCCAACACTTATCAGTTAATTGGGAATATTTTGCAACAACCGTTGTTTCAACCTCTGTATCATTTTCTTAACAATTTCAGATACCGCCTCAGTACAATCCACAGTTTCCCAATAAGATGATGTAGCTATATCAGTTGCCGATGTTTGAGACTCTGAGGAAGTGTACCTATAAATAGTTTCTGAGTTTTCAACCCTCAGTGTATTTAGCACATACAAATCCTTCAGTGACATTAAACTGGCTGCGATAGGTAGAACGAGATTTGGAAGTCTGCCAGTGTGAACCAGAGTGATGAGTGTTGTATGCTAGTCGGCTTCTTAAAGATCAGACAATGAGTGGTGGGATTCCATTACTGGCCATTTGTCGAGAACACAGGTAAATAAGATTACTTAGAAGCAGTTTCATGCTAAGGTTTGCGAACAATACTGCTCTGAGTATGATTTGGAAAGGATGTAAACAGAGTTTCTTAAGATGAGGATGACGGATGAAATGTCGATAGATGATATGATCTGTGTGTTCAATGATAAGTTGAGGTTCGCGCAACAGGGGGTTCCGTATGAGAAGGACCAAGTACAACATTTTATAAGGGTTATAAAACCAGAGTATAGAACGGTTACTAGATTTAAATCAACATTGTCACAAGCTTTCCGGTGGGTTAAAGCAATCGAAGGTGATGTGAATGCTTCTAGAAACAGCTTGATAGGGTATGCCGCATCTCAACAAAATCTAATGGTAAGTCAGTTGAGTTTGAAGTCTAAGAAATCGGGTGAATCAAATCAAAAAGGAAGGTCGGACCAAAAGCCTCGATGGCTTGTTAAGGAAGGCGGCAAGGGCCGATGAATGGTGGAAAATTAAAGACCTTTTCTGGTCCCCCCCTGAGGCGGGGGTGCTTATGGGAGCTTCACTTCATAATCATAAGGGGACTAGGTTATTATCATTCCTGCTTCAGTCCATTAATGCAGGCGATTAGACTCTTGGGTCTCTATCGCGCTGTTTTAGACATCGGTAGGTGATAAAGACAAGTGATCTCTCTCATTATAGATGGCTGATGCTTGCGAGAAGCGTCTATTCCGCACTGGTCCGTTGTCAAATTTGACCCAAAGATGTCTGGGGTGTGAAATTATGGGACACGAGGTTCAATCAGGGTCATTCAAAGAAGATGTGTGTTGGAGATATCATCAAGTGGGGTATAGATCGAGTCAGTGTTCGATTCCTAGAGGAATGAGTTTCGGGGCAGGGCCAGTGGCACAATCGATGTCGGTGGGAGGATCTTCTACCTCTTTAGTGGGACAGAAGAAGAAAGCTGAGGAGAGAGCTTATCAGATGGTTGCTGATGCAGAAGCTACTTTTGATATGAACACTGGTATGTTATGAATACCCTTAAACATTTTACACCTCTGTTGAATAGGAATGCCTGATTAGATATATCCTGACTGAATTATTAGTTGTGATGCTAGTCTTGTTTTGCTACCGTGTGTGTGTTTTTTTTTTGTGAGCTTTAGGATGCTTTAAGGGGAGGGAGGGGGGGGGGGGGGTAGTGACCTTTAAGTTGCTATTGCGGATAAGGGAACCCTTAACCTAGGATGGGTTCGGATGACCGAATATGAATTAGGTTTGGAAGTCAGAGATGACAGTTAGACAGAATCGATAATGTGACTAATACTGAGACGACCCGTCCTAATCCATAAGGACAAATACAATAACATATGGTTACATTGCGAGGTATTTGACATCTATATGATACATTTTACAAACATTGCATTCGTTTTAAAAGACGAACTTTCATTTCATCGAAAGTTGACAGGCATGCATACCATTTCATAATATCCAAACTATAAATGACCTAATCTGTCATTTACTTAATAATAATCTTTATTGAACTCAAGGACTTGAATGCAACGTCTTTTGAAATACGCCATGAATGACTAAAAGTAATATCTTTAAAATGAGCGAATGCACAGCAGAAGATTTCTTTAATACCTGAGAATAAACATGTTTTCAAGTATCAACCAAAAGGTTGGTGAGTTCATTAGTTTATCATAATCATTCATTTTCATCATTTTAATAGACCACAAGATTTCCAGATATTTAATTGTACACGTAACCCGAGTACAAAATAATACGCGTAACCCGCGAATTAAAAATTCATTCATATGGTGAACACCTGGTAACCGAAATTAACAGAATGCATCTAGAATATCCCCATCATTCCGGGACTCTCATCGGATATGATAAAATTGAAGTACTAAATCATCCGTAACCCGGATGGGGTTTGTTAGGCCCAACAGATCTATCTTTAGGATTCGCGTCAATTAGGATTTCTGTTCCCTAATTCTTAGATTACCAGACTAAAAAGGGTGATATTCGGTTTAATAATCCTACCATAGAATGTAGTTTCAAGTACTTGTGCCTATTTTGTAAAACATTTATAAAACTGCATGTATTCTCATCCCGAAAATATTTGGTAGTAAAAATGGGACTATAACTCACATTCGTAATTCTTATGCTACCGACACATTATATATATATTTAATATATAATATATTTAATATTTAAAATTAATTAAATATTATATTATATTCTCGTGCATAGTTGATTTGTAATTTTAGCACAGATGAATTGTACGTTGACACTCGACTTACGTACCGGTTCCGGTTTTTCGAACATCCTTTTGTACGCTTAGAAAACTTGTACTTTACGTTTCGCGACACGTACCTTTATCAATAACTAGACTTATTTCACCAATAATTATACCAATTGAAATGTAACTTATTCATTTGAGTGTTTTGGTCATTTGCTATGTCTCGTTATATGTACATATGTGTGTGTATATATATATATATATATATATATATATATATATATATTTGTATTATTTAGATAAAACATTTTGTAACTAGATTAATATTTAAATCTTATTATATTGTAATATATATATATATATATATATATATATATATATATATATATATATATATATATATATATAGGGGCAGGATCAATGGGGAAGTAACCAATCGGGGGGAAGCAGGGGGAAGCAAATTTTTTTTCTTCGTTTTTTTGGAATTATTTTTTCCGGCATCAAGATCACACGAAAATATGAACATTTAGAAGAGACACTTCGTGATGAATGTTATTATTTAGGCGGGAAAACGATCGACAAAAATAACATTCAAGATAATATTGTTCGTGAAGAATATGAACGTTTTTTTTCTTCATGTTTTGTGAAGTAAAATATAGCCCGATTTAGAGTTTAGGGTTTAGGGTTTAGGGTTTAGGGTTTAGAGTTTGGTGTTTTGGGTTTATTCCATAAACCCAAAACACCAAACCATAAACCCTAAACCCTAAAATCTAAACCGTTCGTGTTAAAAACCCAATCTAAATCCTAAATCTAAACCCTAAATCTAAACCCTAAACCCTAAATTTCTAAACCCTAATATCTAAACCCTATAAACCCTAATATCTAAACCCTAATATCTGAACCCCAATAGCTAAAACCTCAATATACGCTCGAAAAATACGATAATTGTTATATATTACTTCTTCGAGCGTTTTCCCGCCAAAATAAAAATATTTATCACAAAGTGTCTCTACTAAATGTTCATATTTTCCCCCCGCTTCCCCCCGATTGGTTATTTCCCTCTTGATCCTACCACTATATATATATATATATATATATATATATATATATATATATATATATATATATATATATATATATATATATATATATATATATATTATATATATATATATATATATATATATATATATATATATATATATATATATATATATATATATATATATACTTTCATTTTGAAATATATATATATTTGAAATATTTAATAATATAATATTTAATTTTTCCAAACTAACTATATTTCAAAGTTCTTTATATCGTTTAAAATCTTTTCGAAATTATTTAGTAATATCTTTATCTTTTTGAAACAATAAAATATATTTGTAAAATTATAACACCAAGCTTTAATTAAGTTCTTCAAATTTTTATATACATATACAAGTTACTTTATAAAACATTTTAAATAAAAAGTTCTTTTTAACTGAAAATGTTGTTAGTACGTTTGAAACTAAATCAAATAAATATGAAACTTTTGTTTTCCCTCAACTAAATATATTTAAGAATCATTTTGTCAAAAGGTTAAAATAATGGAAATCGTTATATCATAAAACGTTTTAGAAAAGTAAAATTATATATACTCATAATAGGTTTCAAATTACCGTTTGTTGATGAAGCGTGAGGTAAGATCCAATGGTATGTAATCATCTTAATGCTTTACTTAACTTGTCAATATCTAACTTCTAAGTTATTTACACTCCATTTTCTTACTTTTACATTAAGTAAAATGAAAACTAAAATAGTTATCCTATCAAATCACGAGGAAAATATTATAAAGCCAGAATTGAAACTCAAACAGAAATCTCCACTAACTTTTGTCTAACTTTCGTTAATTGACACATTTGTTCTTACTTGTAAAGCACTTTACCATTTATTTCGAATACCGTTAAAAAGAAAAGATTTCTTAAATCATAGTGGACCTCATAACAGAGACCCGTAATCATATTACAATGTATCTAATAATTCAATCATTTGATATTATCTTTTAATTCCGTCGATAAATATATTAAACATATATCAAAACAAACACGTTCATGTAAAGTATTATATATCTAATACTTTGTTAATGTCTTTAATTAATATTTATATATAATTATATATGCACATCAAGTTAAATATAATTGTTCGTGAATCGTTGGGAATAGTCGAATGGTAAATGAATATATGAACACAGTTCAAAGTTTTTGAGATTTTAACATTACAGACTTTGCTTATCATGTTAGAAACATTACATCATATAAAGATTCAGTTTAAATTTGGTCGGAAATTTCCGGGTCGTCACAGTACCTACCCATTAAAGTAATTTTGTCCCGAAATTTGATTGGGATGGTCATGGCTGACAATAAGTATGTTTTCATGACGCATACGAGCTAGAAATTAGATTTTTATCATCGTTAAGTAATATGGATAAAAAATTTGTTTATATGAAGAGTACGAGTGAAGCTATCACAAAAGAGTGAAATGAGTAAATGCAGGTTTGACTTAACCGGTGACGTAGTTACGGTTGATTTTCGGATTTCAAGGGATTTAGAGGAAATTTTTGTAATAAGATTTGGTTTTTTTTTTTTGATAATTAAGGAAATTAGGATCTTGTTTGATTAAATGCAATAATCTATTTCGATTGCTCTGTCAGATATTTCACTATAAATTTACTCCCTTCGTTTCCTTATTTCCACACTCCCATCTTCTATACTTTCTTTCCCAATTCATACTTTAAATCATTCGTCAATATGTTCCATCCAGTTCTGCTTCTTGATATACTCCTAACTTTCATATCTGTCATTCTTCTTTTTCATCTGCCACCGGAAGAATCTATTTACTTCTACTATACTCTTGGATTTATAGTGTTTTTAGTTCTCCCGTGTCTTTATTTTGCTATATGCATCAATATCTACGGTTTGTAATTTCTGGGTTGTTGTTGGATTTTATATTCTCTCTTATATTTCGATGTCTCTGCTTCTGTCCTTCTATAATCATTGACATCCACAGTTAATGTTTTCTCCTATTTGCTGTGATTTATACTTCGATTTCTATTTCAGAACTTCATTCTTCTGTTTTCTCTTCTTTCCATTAAGCACCGCATGTAATGGTCCAGAATTCATAGATATGAATTTCGGAATTAACATGGTTAATGTTCTAAGAAGGAAATTGTAATGGCACGATCTTGATTTGTCAAATTATCAGAATATCTCGGAATAGACCGAATCATCAGGAAAATATTTTCTTGATATGTTTAGAGTTTAAGTAGAATACAAGAGTCGTGTAACATGGCACATGATGACGTTATGATCTGTGAATCATCACGTTCCATTTAGAAACTCAGCATGACTAACTGTAATATAATCACGTTGATCAAGTGTCATTATATTATACTAAATCATGCTTCAGTTCCCAAAACTACTTAAAAACATTCATATTTTAAACTCGAAGGTTTCAGAATTTAGAAACTAAAATAGTTTCTTTTATGATGTAACACAGATAGCGCGAAGAGGTAAATGATTTCGGATAACAATAGTTATGAACATATCTTCAGGAATATCTAGGATATTTATAATGAAAGATACAATGATATTTTAGAATTTCTAACATCGATGGATGATGATGAAGATTTGTCCGTAAAGGTTTAGAGTCAGGAGCAAGGTATTCGATAATAATTTTAGCAGACACTGAATCATTTGGATTCTTTGAAGGCAGGTTTAGTCTTTGTGATTTGTCCACAGCCTCCTTCATAGTTTGCTCAATCCGTTTTCCAGTTCCAAACCTTCTCTTTTTATAGAGCTTTGCCAACGCACTATTCTTTATCATCAAACTTTTGACTGTTAAGGTCGTTTACAGTTTTTGCTGCTTCATCAGCATTTTTCAAATTTTCGAGAACTAGTTCGCTGTTTAGGGTGTTTTTCAGAAACTTCACATTAGAAGTATGTAAGTCTTGGAGGTAGACTTCATATGTATATATATAACTGTTGATGTAGACATGCTGCGAGTTTTCAAAATACTGATTGCTGATTCTCGATAACTGGTATGGCAATTATCGTTACAAGGTGCGGATGAGTATATGATAGGGTTTCAATAAATAAAATGATTTTTCTGAAAGTCAAAGATTAATGAAGTGGTTGGTAAGTTTACTGCTAAAGTGGTGGGATATAAATGGTTCCCCGGTAGCAATGATGAAGGGGTAATCGTTATAATAAGGCTTATTCGAATGAACCATTGAAGTTCATTTGCTGGAGCTATGACAAAACTGTCTACTTTGAAAAGGGATTGCAAAGTCATTTTTGGTAATAAATGCTAAAGGAGCTGACACAAATACGTGTAAAATTTTGACTTTGGTTTCGAGAGTTTTTCTGGTGCAAGACTGTGGGTATCATGTGGTCGGATCATCATCTCGAGTGTCTTCAGGAATTTCGAAGGCTTTGAACACATATTGTAATTGTTAATATACATATGATGTTCTAGGATTTTGAATGATACAAATATTTTCCTGGGTTCTATGAATAGAAATGATATTCTAGTACAGTTTTGAAGTAAAAGTATAGCTTTGAAAGATGTAGAAATCTAAGAGTGATGATACTGGTTATATCTCAAATTGAATTCTGAGATTTCAAAATCATAATATGTAATTGTATTTGAATGAGTATGGTTGTTTTGATTTCTATGAAAGAATGTATATTGTTGTAAAAGTAGTGAGTATAGTTGATGATTGCTGAATCAGAATCGAAGAATGTAACATATTAATTGTGAATTTATATATCTCTTGGGCATTACCTACCCGTAAAAAGTTTCACAGGTAATATTTTGTACGAGAGAATTTTATTTCAATTTTTATGAAAATGTTAATATGTATATTTTCTTCAAATGTAATACAGATTTAATGAGTTAATATCATATTAAGCTTATGTGGTTTTCGGCTGAAATGAATAACCTCTAAAACATTAAAGATTACATAATCTTCGTGGAGTATTTCACTAATGAAATCAATACTTCATTGGTTATTCTTATTGATATTCCTTGGTGACGGATATTGATGCTTGTGGAATTCTTATGAACTTCGCAAGATACGAATGATGTTTTCTTAGAAAGTTTCGAGTACATCGAAGATGAAAGTGTAAAATTAATAATACACTTGGTTTATTATGAAATGGAATTCATTATTTGAAACAAAGATTGTGGTTAACGATGGTTAAGTTGTTAACGAAGGATGTACATCATAGCATATTAGTAATATGAATTTAACCGAGTACATCATAGCATATTAGTAATATGAATTTAACCGAGTAGTATCTACCCTTATTCAATTCATACATAATAGCTTAATATGAAAAGATATACTATGGTTTCCAAAATTTATATATATAAGATATACATATAAATTCTTCAGTGAAAATAAGTTAATACTTCATAACTCGTTGATATGACATACTTGTTGTTGATTAGTGATGTTGTTCGCGGTGATTATAGATCTGGTGGAGCTTGTGATGTTGTAAGTGCTGCTGATGCTAACGATGCTGACGGTACTATTAATGCTGCTGGTAAAAACAAGTCTAGCTTGTAAATCGTGCACCATTCCCGTCAGGGTTTCATTTCCTCATTTCGCTCACTCATCAGGTTTACAATTAGAACTAGAATAAATAATCTCTAAAACTTTTAGAAACTACATATTCTCTGCAGAATATTTCCTCGATGAAGTTATAAATCAATACTTCATCGTTTGTTGTTGTAGGTATTCCTTGGTATTTACGGTGCGTATGATGTTGATACTCGAGGTACAGATTGTAATGTTGAGGTGTGAGATGTGGATGTTGTTGGTGGTGGTAATGATTCTGTGGTGTTGATGATGGTGGTACTGTTGATGCCGGTGCCGTTGCTGGTGTTTGTAACCTTTGCACCATATTCTCTAGAGCCAGTACCCGAGCGCGAAGCTCGTTGACTTCTTCTATTACTCCGGGATGATCGGTGGTTTAGACGAGCGGGTGAATAAGATCTAGAATTGTAGATATTATATAATCGTGAAATAAGAGAGAAAATGGTGTCTCGAATAGGTTCGCCGGTAAGTGCTTCAGGTTCATCGCCAAGAGGGCAATGTGGTGGATGGAAGAGATCACCTTCTTCTTGTCTCCAATGATTAAGTAGACTACGAACCCATCCCCAATTCATCCAGAATAGATGATGACTAATTGGTTGATCTATTCCGGTCACACTACTTTCGGAGCTCGAGTGAAACTCCATATCGGAATTCGAGGGACTTGAACTGGTGGCGAATTCTATTTCGTACTATTGAATAAAGGTTTTTTCGATATGAAATGATTTCCGGCTATCGGATGGTATTCTAATTACATAGAATATCTATATATATAAAGGAAAAAATTTCGTAGATTACGAAGAAATTTACGGAATATGACAGACAAAGTTTACAGTAACAGATACGCTAAGATGTGAATTAGCAGATACGCTAAGATATGAATTTTGTCTATACACTATGCATGCAATCAATGCAGTAAGATGTGTCTAGACTAAGAATGATAAGCAGATAATTTCCTAAGGATGATAAGCAGATGATTTCCGACTAGAAACGATAAGCAAAACTTTTTGATATGTAGACATGGTCGAAGTCCAGACTCACTAATACATCTTAATAACTATCCGTTAGACACACTAATGCAAGACCTGGTTCGCTAAGACCACCGCTCTGATACCACATGAGATGACCCGTCCTAATCCATAAGGACGAATACAATAACATATGGTTACATTGCGAGGTATTTGACCTCTATATGATACATTTTACAAACATTGCATTCGTTTTAAAAGACAAACTTTCATTTCATCGAAAGTTGACATGCATGCATACCATTTCATAATATCCAAACTATAAATGACCTAATCTGTCATTTACTTAATAATAATCTTTATTGAACTCAATGACTTGAATGCAACGTCTTTTGAAATATGCCATGAATGACTCCAAGTAATATCTTTAAAATGAGCGAATGCACAGCGGAAGATTTCTTTAATACCCAAGAATAAACATGCTTTCAAGTGTCAACCAAAAGGTTGGTGAGTTCATTAGTTTATCATAATCATTCATTTTCATAATTTTAATAGACCATAAGATTTCCAGATATTTAGTTGTACACGTAACCCGAGTACAAAATAATGCGCGTATCCCGCGAATTAAAAATACTTCCATATGGTGAACACATGGTAACTGACATTAACAGAATGCATCTAGAATATCCCCATCATTCCGAGACTCTCATCGGATATGATAAAATCGAAGTACTAAAGCATTCGTAACCCGGATGGGGTTTGTTAGTCCCAATAGATCTATCTTTAGGATTCGCTTCAATTAGGGTTTCTATTCCCTAATTCTTAGATTACCAGACTAAAAAGGGTGGTATTCGGGTTAATAATCCAACCATAGAATGCAGTTTCAAGTACTTGTGTCAATTTTGTAAAACATTTATAAAACTGCATGTATTCTCATCCCGAAAATATTTGGTAGTAAAAATGGGACTATAACTCACATTCGTAATTCTTATGCTACCGACACATTTTATATATATATTTAATATATAATATATTTAATCTTTAGAATTAATTAAATATTATATTATATTCTCGTGCATAGTTGATTTTTAATTTTAGCACAGATGAATTGTACGTTGACACTCGACTTACGTACCGGTTCCGGTTTTTCGAACGTCCTTTCGTACGCTTAGAAAACTTGTACTTTACATTTCGCGACACGGACCTTTATCAATAACTAGACTTATTTCACCAATAATTATACCAATTGAAATGTAACTTATTCATTTGAGTGTTTTGGTCATTTGCTTCTTTAAATCGATATCTCGTTATATGTACATATGTATATATATTAGTATTATTTAGATAAAACATTTTGTAACTAGATTAATATTTAAATCTTATTATATTGTAAAATATATATATATATATATATATATATATATATATATATATATATATATACACACACACTTTCATTTCGAAATATATATATTTTTTGAAATATTTAATAATATAATATATAATTTTTTCCTAACTAACTATATCTCAAAGTTCTTTATATCGTTTAAAATCGTTTCGAAATTATTTAGTAATATCTTTATCTTTTTAAAACAATAAAATATATTTGTAAATTTATAACACCTAACTTTAATTAAGTTCTTCAAATTTTTATATACATAAACAAGTTACTTTATAAAACGCTTTAAATAAAAAGTTCTTTTTAACTAAAAACGTTGTTAGTATGTTTGAAACTAAATCAAATAAATATGAAACTTTTGTTTTCCCACAACTAAATATATTTATGAATCATTTTGTCAAAAGGTTAAAATAATGGAAATCGTTATATCATAAAACGTTTTAGAAAAGTAAAATTATATATACTCATAATAGGTTTCAAATTACCGTTTGTTGATGAAGCGTGAGGTAAGATCCAATGGTATGTAATCATCTTAGTGCTTTACTTAACTTGTCGATATCTAACTTCTAAGTTATTTACACTCCACTTTCTTACTTTTACATTAAGTACATTGAAAACTAAAATAGTTATCCTATCAAATCACGAGGAAAATAATATAAAGCCTGAATTGAAACTCAAACAGAAATCTCCACTAACTTTTGGCTAACTTTCGTTAATTGACACATTTGTTCTTACTTGTAAATCAATTTACCATTTATTCCGAATACCGTTAAAAAGAAAAGATTTCTTAAATCATAGTGGACCTCATAACAGAGACCCGTAATCATATTACAATGTATCTGATAATTCAATCATTTGATATTATCTTTTAATTCCGCCGATAAATATATTAAACATATATCGAAACAAACATGTTCATGTAAAGTATTATACATCTAATACTTTGTTAACGTCTTTAATTAATATTTATATATAATTATATATGTACATCAAGTTAAATATAATTGTTCGTGAATCGTTGGGAAAAGTCGAAGGGTAAATGAATATATGAACACAGTTCAAAGTTTTTGAGATTTTAACATTACAGACTTTGCTTATCATGTCAAAAACATTACATCATATAAAGATTGAGTTTAAATTTGGTCGGAAATTTCCGGGTCATCATAGATACGATGGTATAGTGGAATAGTTTGACCAGATAATTCCCATACTTTGACGGAAGTATGATACCGGACTTGATGACTGTAACCTTTGGACAATGAAATGATAATGATTGGATAAATGTGAAATGACTAACAGAATTTGTTGACTTGTGTTAAAAGTGAAATTGCCTTTGCTGATGCATAACTGGAGATTGCAGACCTCAATTGATGTGTTGACTAATTAGTATTTTTCCTTGTTGGATGAATCAGAACAAGAGTATTGCTTAGGATAATATACTTGTGTCTGGCCAACAGAAGTATATTATGGTAAGCCATACAAAAATTTTGGTAAATCGAAGGAAAATATAGATGACATGAGTTGTACATGGGCTGTGAATTTTACATTGGACATTGAAATGTGTGGACATATGACGATTAGCCCAGACTATTTGGATGGAGTTTGTTTCCCGTGATTGGAAATTCTATTGGATTTAACTACGCGATGACTTATACTTGATTATGAACCAATAGATTTAACTTACCAAGTTATAAATTGACCTGGGATAGATATTGATTGACGAATGAACCATTGAAATCAAAGGGTTAAAGTGTGGTTTAAAGACTATAAAGTGGATTACGATGACTCCAAAGACCTCGAATCTTGGAATGATCAGTGACTCGAAGGGTAAATTTAAAAAGTTGACATTTTGAGAATAGCAGATAAAGAAATTTGATGAACTGCATGAACTTTGATAATGAGAGTTAATGCATGAACTTAGAATTAGTATTAGTTGACTAAGACTTGATGAGCATGTGTGACTTTTAGTGACAGGTTTTGACCAGATTCTGAGGACTTAATCTCTTTAACGGGTGTAGATTTGTAACACCATGAGATCGGTCCTAGGTGGAAATGACCAAATTGCCCTCATATGGTGTTAATTTGTGATTTTAATAATTATTTATTTATGAGTATTTGATTGTTTAGTTAAGACCAGTTTGTGACAAGGGTCACAAAAAAGTTTGTTTATTTAAATTGGACTCCGTTAGGGCTGCCTAACGATGTATGAAAGATTTCAGATAACATACAAATACCGTGTGTTATAGGGTATGGGTTTTAACCCAAATAAGTGTATGTATCTTATATCGGCTATAAAGTCACATTTTTACCCCGATATTAAGGCCCAAAAATAAGAAAGTTCTAAACTTTATCGCCAAAATAATCGCTTTGTCGGTTAAAATTGAAGATCATGTAATTACAAAGGCGATGCAAAATGAAGATTCTAGAGCGAAAGAGGTGAAAGACAAGTTGTGACCTCGGAAACCAAGTTACAATCCCGGGAACGAGAAAGACGATCCAAGCAAAACATCAAATCAGAGCCAACAGCGGCCTGCCACACCGACTTGCTACGCCGACCTACCAGTGTGGCACCGGCTTTCTAGATCAACCCCACACCGAGCACATGGAACGGGCTAGGCATCCGACTTGCCTGACACCAGCCACCCACGCCGGCCTGTGTCGCCGGCTTGCCAGTGTAGTGACTCGTCCTAATCCACCTGGACGAAGTCTTCAACAGCTGGTGCCATTGCGAGGTACTGACCTCTATATGCCATAAACGACTCCATGTAATATCTTTAAAATGAGGAAATGCACAGCAGAAGATTTCTTTCAGACCTGAGAATAAACATGTTTTAAAATTGTCAACCAAAAGGTTGGTGAGTTCATAGGTTTATCGTAAACAATAAAATTCGGTGATTTTGATAATTTTGATAAACCACAAGATTTAAATATGCTTGGCACAAATGGGTCCGTATCCTATACCCACCTGTAATGTCCATGCGATTTCTGTTAAATACAGTTCACCTATCTCGTGTAAGAAACCATTTTTCAAAATTCTTCATAACCGTACACATATCTCGTGTACAAAATATCATACACATAACCTGTGTATAAAAATCATTCTCTCTATATATAACCTTGCTTGGTAACCGACCTTAACATATAATGCACATAAAGAATATTCCCAAAACATACAGGCATAAAGCAATCAGTATGATATATACAGAACCTCTCGTCTGTTTAATATATAAACCTCGAAGTACTAAAGCAGTTCAAATTCTCTGACTAGGGCTGGTCGGTGCCCGTAGATCTACCTTTAGGATTCACGTCAACTAGGGTGTCGTTCCCTAATTCTTAGGTTACCAAGCTATAATAATAAGGGGAAATATTCGGTATAATAACCGACAGAACTTTCTCGTCTATATAATAATTCATTCGAGGAATGGTTTGCTTGTGTCTATCGCGTCAAACATTTATAAAAGCATTGTCATGTATTCTCAGTCCCAAAAATATATATTAAAAGCATTTAGTAAAAAGGGAGCAAATGAAACTCACGATACGATATTTTGTAGTAAAAATATGCATACGACAGAACTGAACAATGCAGGGTTGGCCTTGGATTCATGAACCTATATCATTTATATATATATATATATATATATATATATATATATATATATATATATATATATATATATATATTAACACATATAATCGTAATCGAATAAATTCATATATTATATCTTAAGTTATATATTTTATATATTTAATTTTTATATATATTTAAATTGATTAATATTTATATAGTTATATTAATATCTATATATGATTAGTATTATGTTAAAAATACCTAATTTGTTATATATGAATATTTATATAAAAAATGTTAATATGATTAATATATACTTATATGTAATATTACTAAGAGTATATTTTTATATACATAATATTTTTTTGGTAACATAATATCAATAATAGTAATAAAAGTTGTATTTGATTATAATAATAATATTAATAATAATAATACTTATAATAATAATAATAATAATAATAATATTAATAATAATAATAATAATAATAATAATATAATAATAATAATAATAATAATAATAATAATAATAATAATAATAATAATAAGTAAAAATAATATAAATATATTACTACCTTAAATTATAAATCTTCAAAAAAATGACGTAGCCCGGGCTCGAACCCGAGACCTCTCGGTTAAATAACCACCCTCTTAACCACTGTTCCGCTTACTATTATCTGTTGTAGTTCAAACCTTTTATTATTTTAACCCGTTATTATACGGTTTCCTACTTCAACATAAAATCCTAACCTTCATCATAAATTCCCTCGGTCACCATCATCATTAACAAATCTCCATTTTATTACCACTATCTTTATTATTTTATGTATTACCACCATTATTATTAACAGGTGAATTATCCATTATTATCATAACATAGTCATCATTATCATGACCCTTTCATTATCATCATGAAATCTTCATATATGTCATCATCATCATCATTGTATCTATCATCTTCAACATCATTCATCATGATCATCATGATCATCACCATCAGCGTAATCATCATCATTATTATTATAATCACGTTTATTATTTTATGTATCATTAAATTGTTATCATCACACATCGTTATTTTAACAGAAGAGCAACATAAATGACCAGTGTAGCAGCAGTGGATAAGAATAAACCGAAGAAAGGATAAAAAAAATGACGTTTGCAGTATAGCATCGGATTTGGTTTCGTTCAAAACAGGAAACAATTGGGCTTTTTCTATGTCCCAAAAACAGCCCAATATAAATAGTAGCCCAAGAAAACAATTAAATCAAGTCGAAACTGATTTAGTGTCCCGTATTTGCTTCGTGAATAAAGTAGGAAACTTTAGGTAGGGTTATATGCTTATTAGATGTTGGCCAAAGAGAAAAAGAAGCATACGGTAGTGGTTCAAATCGTTATCCTTAATATCTTTCGATGGTTATTAAAATCTTCACTAATAATATCGACAGTGATGGTTGGGTTTCAATTTAATGTTTGAAATTAATTAGAAATAGAAAAGGGATTAATCGAATAGCAGCAAAAAATCTCTGTTGTAACTGTATGTAGTTGGGCTTCAGAAAATAGAAAACGTATAGGGTTTGGTTACGGCCCAAATTGTATCACGTTTTTAATTGATGGTGCTATTGTTCGAAAAACATAACAGATAGCACCAATTCGGTTCCTCAATTAATCTAGGATTCTTTCCACAAATAGACCCCACAATTCTTCCACTAACCCACTTAGTCGACAAGCTCCATTCTCTATCGCCTCTATCATTATTAATATGATACCCTACATCATTTTATTCGTCACTTATAGGAGCATGGCAACTTGTCATGTTTCCATTCTCATCGAATCATAATTATCATCATTCCTATATATCATATACACGAAAGGAACAAGGGATGGTTTGTGGTTTATAGTAAACGGAAAAGAAGTTGAGGAGATTTCAATTAAAAATAGAAGATAGAAGAGGTTGCAGCCTTCTTTGTTTTACTTCGAGCAATAGGTATAGAAACAAGTATAGAAGTGATTTAATGGCTGTGGTTTATCACGAAAAAGAAAAAAAGCAAGAAAGAAAAAATAATAATAAGATGAAATGGTTGAAGGTGACGGTTTATGTGGGTTTAATTGGTTTTGGGTTTTCTTTGTTTTTGAAATAGGAATACAAGTGGTGTGTTGAGGTTTGTCGAGCATGAAAACAAAGAACATGAAATAGTTGTTGTGTGTTGTGGGTTAATTGTTCACGAAGTAAAAAAAAAAGATGAAGAGAGAGAGAGAGAAGAGAGAGAGAGAGTAAGGCGGTCGGAGTTGGTAGTCGGTTAAGGTTGTGATGAGTGGTGTTGTCGGGATCTTGGTGGTGAAGGGTGGTGATA
The DNA here is from genome assembly GCF_046630445.1 of Rutidosis leptorrhynchoides. Classification (NCBI taxonomy): domain Eukaryota; kingdom Viridiplantae; phylum Streptophyta; class Magnoliopsida; order Asterales; family Asteraceae; genus Rutidosis; species Rutidosis leptorrhynchoides. Next base: position 411,546,383 of record NC_092336.1, read on the forward strand.
GGTGGACGTGGGAGTGGTAACGGGTGGTGGTTTTCGGTGTAGTTCAACAGAGGTGAAGATAGGGATAATGTCGAAGGTGGTGATGGATGGTCGTAGTTGATCGAACGGGTGTTTTTCTTTGGTCATCGCGTTGCTGGGTCTCGAACAGAAACATAAACGATCACAGTTTGTTGGTGGGTGATGGTTGCTAGAGGTGGTGTGGGATGATACCCGATGTGGGTTTTTATATATATGTAAGTAATATTTGCCTATATATATGTATCTTAATATTTCTCTCTCCTTTTTACAATTGTAGTAGCGGATATATATATTGTGCATTTGAATGATTGTATTAGAACTCAAATGTACGATCGATTTGGTTTGTAGTGCAGCTATGGTCGACAAGATATTCGAGCAGGAAGAAGAAAATAAGAAAATAGAAATAGATATGGACTTGAAACAGATTACGCTTTAACTGTTATTGACAGCTAACAAATTTTGTATCTGTCTGTTTGATTTCTTTTCTCCTCTTTCATTCGAATTAAAGTAAGGAAATTTTATAGAGTGTAAGTATACGATGGATGCAGTAACAACATTGTCTGTAGTGGTGATATGGGATCGACAGGAAGAATCGAGTATGAAAGAAGACATGAGAAAAATTTAAAACAGATAGTGACCTGTAACAAATTTGTACACTTATTTGATATTTATTTCTAACAGATTTTGTTTTGTATCTGTGATTGAATTCGGCGTTTAATAAGAATCAGACAGGATTCTCAATCAGGAAGTAGAATACAGAAGTAAAAGAAAAGAAGACGAAAGCAACAGATTCTCTAATCAGGAAGAAGAGGAAAAAAATAAAAGTAGATTTGACACTCAACTGAATTTGTATTCTATTTTGTTTGATTCCCTTTTTTTTTATTTATCAAATTGCATAATAAAGGTTGACAAGGATGTGTAACAAACTAAAATTAATTGTATCTGATTATATTCGATTTTTGTAACAAAGTTAGAGACAGGGAAGAAATTTGGATTGTGATGGGTAACAAATTCCAAATATATATCAGATTTCATAATTTATATTAGTATTAATAAATAAATAAATATATTAATAATAAAAATAACACTAATAATAATAATTATATAATAATAATAATTAATAAAAATCTTAACAACAATGATAATCATAATTATTAATAACAATGTTAGAGATGTTATTATTAATGATAATATTAATAGATTTTATTATTCTTATGATAATAATAATAATGATAATATGTAATAATAATAATGATAATAATAATTATAAAATTATTAACAATAGTCTCATTAATGATAACATTAATAATACTTATTATAATAATATTAATGTTATTAATGATAATAATAATATTAGTAATAATAATACTATAACAATTTATATTTATATTTGTATGTATACACATTTATTTACAAATAATGGTTCGTGAATCGTCGGGAATGGTCGAAGTTAAATGAATGCAAGAAAACAGTTCAAAAATTTTGAGATTCCCCATTTCAGACTTTGCTTATCGAGTCAAAATACTAAATCGTATCGAGAGTTAGATTAAAAATTAGTCGAAAATTTCCGGGTCGTCACAGCCATGCCAGCTTGCCAGCTGTTTCCAGCCATTTTCAAATCTATAAATTGGGCCATTTTTCATCCAATTTTATACACACTTCAATTCACTTCTTTCTCTCTCTTTCTACAATAATTATTCATACTTTCAAGGTAGACTCCGATTAGTACCCGGAGAAGAACGCTGAAGATTGTATTAGGGGTAGTCTGGAGTTTGAAGTTGTCACTTTTGTATTTTCGCAACTCGTGTAATCTACTGGTACTTATATTAGTTGTCTTTATATAATGTTTTCCATTATTATGATTCATGATATTGTTACCATGATTAGATAGTAGTTATCTTTATTGTATGCTATGATGTACTTAGTTATAATTCTAAAATAATATTATGGTTTGTGTATGTTCTTGAGACGCTTTTCGATTATACTTTAACCTCAATCGCTTTTCCAACTAATAAAACGTAGTTATTGGCTCTGTTATTGGGAATTTGCGAACCCCGATATCTGTGTCACCTATTGGTAAGAGAATTCTACCGGATACAATGCAAGCTTGACTGAGGCATACTGGTTGTAGTAAGTCCACCGTGCTTTGGATTCCAACTGAGGACTATTTCTTAGTGAATCATCTAACTAGGCCCAAAGTACATTGTCGATCATAGACCATGCTAGTGTAGTCACCAAGCATATAAACTTCGTACGTGTATGCTGAAGCACAACGGTTGTTGTAGGCTGTACCTCTGCTAAGTATGGCCATGGAACCTGGTTAGCGCTGATTAGTACACTTCACCATACCGCGGTCTCAAGTATTGCACCCCGCTTGAGGGATTCATAGTTAATTAAGGAACTGTTTGTTTAAACTCATACAGGATTGGACCGTTAGGATAACCGAATGTGTTCATGGAAGTCACACCTACTTGGCCATGGTGTTCTTTATGTTTAAGCTCTTTTTAAGGGTCTACCTATCTTTTAAAACCAATCATTAACGAAAGCATCGACACACATCACGTCTCTCGGATATGGAATACCTTGTACTTCATATGCTTAAGAAAGTTTAGACATTTTGGAACGTTAATACGTCACCTAACCGCGTTGCTCAATTGGATGAGCCGTTTGAATGTGTATGCCTGTAGTTAAGCTGCACGGGCGTCGGGGGTATGGGACGTTGCTGTCTATTCAAAATCTTCAAGCCTAACGCATTACCTAATGACATATCTTATGACAGGGGCGGTAGGACCATTGTAATAAATACAAGGTCACTACCTATTCATGAGCCAACACTCCATAATCTCGGAAAAGTAACTAACTAAATCATAGTATGCACTTGCTTTAACCTTATCTGAATTACAATTTTATCGCATTTACTTTATTTAATATTTTAAACTAGAAAATCCAAAATTAGGTAATTTACAACTACTCCTCTACTTTAGGATTATCTTAAGTTAAATAGGTTCGATTCTGCTGACTTCAAAAAAATTCGACCCTAGGTCATACTTTCGTTACTCACCATAATAAGGAGTGGTACGATTTAGGCCCCACTAAATATAAATTTAAAACTATTGCACCTCTCCTGATAGCTAATTCCGACGTCTTGCGACCTAACGGCACCACATAAATAAAACCGTCCGTTTTGGTCATATCAAGAGAGTTGTAGGTTTTTGGCACCGAAGCCGGGGATCTGGTGTCAGACAATACTACTTCTATCAAACCTATTTGCAAGCGTTGAGTGGTGTCTAAGAAAGACACTTGTACATAGACTTGGTTGTTGGATTATTTGAAAAGTCGCCAATTATATTAGGACCAAAAGGATCCTTCCTCTCCGTAGTCGATCTGGCCACTTGGTTTGTTGAATAGTTAGTACGAAGCTCTGGTATTAAAATACCAGGAAATCAGTAGCAAGAACCAACAACATATTAAACTTAGGATAATTAACTTAGATTAACCTAGATTACCTTAGATTACCTTAGATTATCTTAGATTACATTAGATTACATTAGATTACCTCAGGATTACTTTAGACTAAATTAGGAATACTTAGAATATCTACCTTAAACTTAAAAACAAAGGGGCATACTCAGTGTATGACCCATACCCGATGTAGACCAGGGCCGTTGTTATTCGTACCTGATCCAGACGCAATAATATTTAAAGCACGCAAGGAAGAACGAATAAGAAACTGAATGGCGTTAAGCGTTACTCTAGCAGAAAACACCAAACCCTCGATTGAAGGTGGAGGAGGATCAATCAGATTACTAGAGATCCAAGGATACTCGTTCGAGTCAAAACATCATATTATACAGCTCATCCAAAATGGCTGTCAGTTTCATGGTTTACCGAATGACGATCCTAACTCTCACCTTGAAAATTCATATCTCTTTCGAACTCCTGCAAATAGCCATGGACATGACAAGATATAGTGCAGTTATACTTGTTCCCCTACTCTCTCACTCATCATGCGCAAACATGGTTTGAAGGATTGTAAAAAGATTCCATCACGTCATGGATGGAGATGGTAACTAAATTTCTAACCAAATATTTATCTCCTTCTAAACAAACCAAGCTTAAGAATGACATCATTAACTTTAAGCAAAGTAATGATGAATCTCTTTACACCGTATGGGAGCGATTCAAAACCCTGCTAAAGAAATGCCCTAATCACCAGCTTGAACGTTCAACTCAAATATGTGCCTTCTGCAATGGTCTTACGTTAAATCATAGGATGACGATCGATGCAGCAACTCAAGGAAATCTGATGAACCGAACCGCAGACGAAACATGGGAGATGTTCGAAAACATGATAATGCATTATCATTACTGGAACAGTGGTGAAACAACTTCATCATGTACTCCACTCTCTGCACTTAATAATAAAACGGAGGCCATAAAATCCCTCACGAAAAAGATGGAGTCTCTTGCCAAACAACTTAGAGAATTGAAGACGCAACCGCAGCAGGTTAACTAGGCTCAGTCATGTACTAACTGTACCAACCCGTAACCTACAGAAGAATATCAAGTTGAGTATGAGAATCCTGACGGTTCAGTCTGTTACATTCAATACCCTGCTCATGAAACAAATCTCGGATTCATTCAACAATCCAGAGTTAACCAATTTCAAAGAAATAACCAACCTTTTCGATATCGTTAACCACCTTATCCACTATAACAACCTTAATTGACCTACGATCAACCACTTCCTTGGACCACCAGCTGAGGAGAACTCTCCAACCACCCAAATTACGAAAGTAGCCAACCCTGCTCTCGGGACTGATGATCAGTTGACTCAGTTCATTCAAGGACAAAAACAACTAAATCAGAGAACCGCATATAGACAAGACCAGACAAAGATATTCAGGCGAAACCAGTTGGTACTACTCAAAAGTCTAGAAACACAGCTCGGACAGTTATCACAACGCCTTGAAACTCGACCACAAGGAATATTACCTAGTAATACTATCCAAAATCCCCACACAGAAGAAGCTAAGCAAATGGATTCCATAATCCCAAAGGAAGAACCAAGGAGGAGGTCAGCTAGGCTCAACAACAAATCAACAAATACTCAGAAGTTGCCCGCTCAGAATCCAGTTCGTGTACCTTATCCTGGAAGACTAATGGAAGAACCATTGAAGCTTGATACCTACAAGCTTGACGGAAGATTCCTGTACACCATGTGCAAACTACCCAACCAGAAGAGATATATACGAAGGCTTCTCTCTATAAAGGAAAGGATACCAGACTCCAACAAAATTTCACTAAGTGAAGAATGCTTAGCATTGGTCAGAAATTCTCTACCTAAGAAGCTAGGAGATACAGACCGATTCATTTTCCCATGTTCAATCTATAAATCTGGAACCATTCATGCACTATCAGATTTAGGAGCAAGTATCAACCTCATACCCTAATATCTCTATAAGAGATTAGCACTAGGAGACTTAACACCAACCAAAATGACAATCCAACTTACCTATCACATAATCAGATATCCCAAGGGCATAGTTGAGAAGGTCTTCGTGAAAGTCGACAAATTCTTGTATCCTACGGATTTCGTAGTAATGGATATTAAGGAAGACCTACATACGCCAATAATATTAGGAAGACCTTTCATTAACACGACTAGGACTATCATTGATGTTTACAATCAAACCTTGAAAATTGACAGACCTACTGATCTTTCTGGACAGGCAGAGATGTTTGCTATTTCCACCAGACTGATCACTTCCGATGATGAGTCCCCACCACCAGCCGATGATATCGAAATGGGTGTCGAATCATAGTCTGCTGATGACCCAGAATTGGAAGAAGATGATCCCAATGAAGAAATAGAGGAAGAGTCTGAGGAAGAAGAAGAAATAGGAGACGTAGAGAAAACTGTGACAATATTCTCTCTAAACTCGGAAGAAATTCACAAACATCACGAAGAAATAATCAGGCTAGAGATGGAAGATCACAGTTTTATAATTCGTTTCAAGAAGAAAGCTGGTAAATATGCGGAATTTAAGGATATAGAGATTGACCTTGCCAGTGTAGAAGTGAAACACCAGATTACTAAAGAAGCCCGTTCATCAGACGAATCTATATAAGAAAGCTATACCGATGATGACGAGGAAGAAGGACAAAATGAAGACATTCTGGGAGATTCATATTCTCTACCAGCAGCATCAGATCAAGAGGATCCAAACTCTTCGTCAAATCACTCAGAGATACCGGTCATATCAAATCACACCGATATGATAACCTTCATCAATGATACCGATGAGTTTGAAGATATTCTCGAAGCTATTCGTAGATCAACAATCACTTTCACACCTCGTTTAAAGGAGAGGATCAAGGCTATCAAAGGTGAATATAACCTTTATTTACCAAGAGAAGATAATAATGTTGAACTCTTAGAAGGGGGCATTCAAGACTTTATCACTACTCTTCACGATCATATCTACCATGAAGAAATGCTACGAGAGCAAAATTCTATGGTTTGAACTATTCTCGAGACAAGATTTTATCGAGATAAGAAGATCATTAACTCTAAGGTTTACAACGCCTTAGCCGGATCTGCAATTCCATTCTCAGCAAACCAACGAGCACTAATGACTCTCATCCGGAAGTATAAGGATCTTTTCACTGGACGTCTGACTTATCACTTTGATTCGCAAATGATCAAATATATTCACAGCCACTTCATTCTCTTGGAAAAAGATAATTTTGAAAGCACACCAGACAGACTAGTGATCTACGTAACAATTGATCACCATGCTAATCTAATTATCAAGGAATTACGAGACGTAGTAGCAGAAGAAGGAAGACGCAACAATCTATTCACACATCTAGAACCTGACCGAGTCAACATTGCCACCTTTGTTACAAAGCAATTGGCACGCATCTTCTACGAGTCCACGGATCCTAGTTTCACATTTAAAGCTGGATGCCGGGAGATATATTCCAAGACGATGACGTTAATGCTTGGGTCAGGATTGCTTTTCACTTCTCTCCAGCTTCGCCTCTTAACAAATCTGTGCCAATCTATAGACTCCTTCTGTGGAGACCATCGTTTAGAAGATTTTGAGATACTGAAGATACAAATATTGACAATATTCGAAGACCTCCGAAATGAACACCCAGTTAGAGAAACAATCACCACAAGCACGGCCTCGATGATTGACATTCATGGATCAATCAGCAGAGCCGCAAATCGTGTTCTCATCGAACTCCAAGATTTGTCACGAGCTGAAACCGCCCATTATCTCGCCTTCAGAAGATCTTTGAGAGAAATACCAGACCTTCTACCACCAAGACTCACGTTCCCTCAAGAAAACTACGATTACAACTACCAGAGGGGAGTGTCTGCTTTTCAACAGTAGGTGTCATTATGGTCGAGCCAACGACCTTAAACAAAAGCGCTTCTCGAGATGCATCCCATGCAATAAAGTAGAGTAGAAGATAATAAAGGATGACAAATGAGCCTATCAATAAAGGACGTAACTTCCAAGCCAACCTGTTTCTTCACAAGCTACCTTGACAGTCTGTTGGGAAGTACTCATTCCTTTCCACCCATTTTTAGCTCTGAATTACTATTATGCCACATCCTAGCTTATCAATAAGTGTGGGATTCCAACCCAATAACCACTAGGAAAATAATCCCAAATTTTTTTTGACTAAAACTCCTAAGTGTGAGATACACTAGGAACATTGGGGACAATGTTCGTCTAAGTGTGGGATGATGGTCTTTTAAATGCCATATCACAATAAACCCATTACAAAGATTCATAGTTCTTAAGCCAAATTTCAAGATTTTTAAACAAAAGAAAGCCTTTCCAAAAAAGTACTTTCAAAAACCAAAAATGTTTGTAAATTGATTATGGTAGAAATCTTGTTGGGACGAACGGAATCTCTAATAGAGCATTGCTTGACTAGGCATTGTCGACCTAAATTGATTATGATGAGGCACCCAAATAAGACCATATAAGCATTTATTTTTAATGCTTCTCTATTTTCCATTGAGAGTGCCTATGTTTGTGCTCAGAATCAGAACTTGCTCTAGATCTGCATTTTCGAGTAACGAAATGTGATATGTGTATAATTAGAAGAGCTAGCCATTTGTCAAAGAAACCCTACACCACCACCACTACCACATCAAACCTTCATCCACATCATTTACATCTTCAATATCACTCGAAAAATCAAGAAAATGAGATTTCCTCTGAAAAACCCGATGTTATAAACTTCTCAAGTATCACGGCAAAGTTCTTGCAAAAAGTTTATTGGCAGAAAGTTTCTCAAGATAAAATCTCAAAAGAAAAAGAAAAAGAAAAGTTGTGTTATTCAAAATTCTGAGAAAAGGAGCAGAACTTATAAACAAAAATGGAGAAACCCCGAAGAAGAACTCGACCAAAAAATGCCTGTGAAAAATCACTCCCAAAAAGAGAAAAGATCAAAGAACTCGGAAGTGCTCCTCAAAAAAATCAGCACTCCTATCTATCTTTCATTTTTGAAATTCAGAATAAAAGTCTTAAAAAGACTGTTTTACCCTTCACACCCTTTAAAGAACTTCACCACCACTCCAAAATTCCTTTTCCACCCTTCCGGACAAATGACCTAGAGGCTATGGTTATTACCGCCTTAACATTAGTAGCAAGGATTTGAGTACTTATCAAGCCTATGACAATGGGTGCAACATGACTGGCTATGAGCGAATTCATTTTTTAGATCTATAAACAACCCTAAACACTTGTGTGATTTGAGTGACCCGTGAAAGCTAGCCTAAGTCATGTAACCTCCTCGCATGCTTGCAGAGATAGTTTCAACCCTAATATAGAGGACTCACCTTATTTTTCGTTATTATAATGAAAAAGGAAACCTTTTAGGCCAATAGAACGGAGCCTTTGAAAAGATTTCTTGAAGTTAAAAACGAGAAGTTCGATTGAGGACAAGCAAAGTCTAAGTGTGAGATATTTGATATCGGCTAAAAAGTTACATTTTAACCCCAATATTAAGGCCCAGAAATAATAAAGTTCCATACTTTTCGCCAAAATAATTGCTTTGTCAGTTAAAATTGAAGATAAAGTAATTACAAAGGCAATGCAAAAAAGAATCAAGTGAAACGGAGCTAAAACGAAGATTCTAGAGTAAAGACGGCAAAAGACAAGTTACGACCCTGGAAACCAAGTTACGATCCTAGGAACCAGCAAAACGATCAAATCAAAAAAACAAATCAGAGGCAGCACCGGCTTGCCAGTGTGGCGCCGGCTTGCCAGATCAACCCCACACCGGGCACATGGAACGACCTAGGCAGCCGCCTTTCACCGGCCACCCACGCCGACCTGTGACGCCGGCTTGCCAGGCATTTCTATCCATTTTCAAATCTATAAATTGGGGCATTTTCATCCAATTTTACACACACTTCAATTAGCTTCTTTCTCTCTCTTTCTACAATAATTAGTCATACTTTCAAGGTCTTCGACTCCGAGCGGGAAAATTAGTACCCGGAGAAGAATGCCGAAGATTGTATTAGGAGCGGTCTGGAGTTTGAAGTTGTCACTTTTGTATTTTGGAAACTCGTTTAATCTACTGGTACTTCTATCCTTTGTCTTTATATAATGTCTTCCATTATTATGATTTACGATATTGTTACCATGATTAGCTAGTAGTTATCTTTAATGTATGCTATGATTTAGTTAGTTATAATGCTGAATTAATATTATGGTTTGTGTATGTTATTGAGATACTTTCCGATTATGCTTCAAACTCAATCGCTTTTCCAACTAATACAACGTAGTTATCAGCTCTATTATTGGGAAGTCACAAACCCCGATTCAGAGTACACTATATGTGTCACTCCTTGGTAAGAGAATTCTATCGAATACAACACAAGCTTGACTGAGGCACACCGATGTAGTAAGTCCACCGAGCTTTGGATTCTGAATGAGGACTCTTTCGTAGTGAAACATCTAACTAGGCCCATAGTACATTGTCGATCCTAGACCATGCTAGTGTAGTCACCCAGCATATAAACTTCGTACGTGCATGCTGAAGCACAACTGTTGTTGTAGGCTGTACATATGCTAAGTAAGGTCATGGAACCTGGTCAGTGTTGATTAGCATACTTCACCATAATACGGTCTCAAGCATTGCACCCCGCTTGAGGGATTCATAGTTAATTAAGGAACTATTTGTTTAAACTCATAAAGGATTGGACCGTTAGGATAACCGAACGTATTTATGGAAGTCACACCGACTTGGCCATGGTGTTCTTTATGGTTAAACTCATTTTAAGGGCCTAAATATCTTTTAAAACCAATCATTAACAAAAGCATCGACACACATCACGTCTCTCGGATATGGAATACCTTGTACTTCATTATGCTTAAGAAAGTTTAGACCTTTTGGAACGTTAATATGTCACCTAATCGAGTCGCTTAATTGGATGAGTCATTTGAATGTGTATGCATGTAGTCACGCTGCACAGGAGTCGGAGGTATGGGATGTTGCTGTCTATTCAGAATCGTCAAGCCTAACGCATTACCCAGTGATATGCCATATGATAGGGGCGTTAGGACTAGTTTAATAAATACAAGGTCACTACCTATTCATGAGCCAAAACTCCATAATCTCGGTAAAGTAACTAACGAAATCATAGTATGCACTTGCTTTAACCTTATCTGAATTACAAATTTTATCGCATTTACTTTAAATTATCTTTTAAACTAGAAAACCCAAAATTAGGTAGTTTAAAACTACTCCTCTACTTTAGGATTATATAAAGTTAAATATGTTCGATCGCCGATTTCTTAAAAATTCGAACCTAGGTCATAGTTCCCTTACACACCATAATAAGGACTAGTACGATTTAGGCCCCGCTAAATATAAATTTAAAACTATTGTTCCTCTCCTGATAGCTAATTCCGACGTGTTGCTACCTAACGACACCGCATAAATAAAACCATCCGTTTTGGTCGTAACATTATGTGTTTCATTTCTCCTTTTTTCTAGAATTTACACAAACACATAAACCATACCATACTTCTTCTTCTTCTTCACCTACCAAACCCTAGATCATCAAAGTTTGTTCCTGGAATCTGTTGGTGTTTAGAAATCAATTCCTGGTGTTTTAGTGAATCAAACAAGGTATGATTTATGTGATTTCACAACCTAAATCTATGTCAAATGGTTTTTAGTTAGGTTTTGACAAAATGTGTTCTAGTGTCAAATTGTTGCAAAATTGTTGTTGTTTTGATGTAAATCTTGTGGGTTTATGTCCCAAAACATTTAGTATACAAGATGAGGTTAATTTTGAGGTAAGCAATAAGTACAAGATTGAGATTTGGTGTCTGTGCTTGTAACCCGTTACTTTTGCAGCAGATGCTGCTGATGAACTACCTTCGGCCGATGGTCGTTGACCATCGACCGATGGTGACTGAAGATCGGCCGATGGACTAGACCATCGACCAATGGTGTAAGTCCTTCGACAGTAGTTATTATTTTAGATGATCGACCAACAGGAGGGACCAACGACCGATGGTGTGGTGACAATCGGCCGACCATCTATGACAGTCATCGATGGTCTTTGGCAGTGGAAATTTTTACTAAGTTTTGTTTTCTAGCCATTATGCTGCCCGTGTGTCTAACCTTATTATGAACACCTTAAGTGTTAGGATTGTGATTTAGTAATTCTGTTTTACGTATGCCATACTTGTGGGCGTGGTAAACTATCCGTTGAATAAATATGTGGCTTTGCTAGGGGTAAATAGATGTAGATGTATTTGTTAATGATTTATTACTATCGTTACTGTTATGAGAATAAAGTAACTAACTTGTATTGTCTTTACTCAGGTGATAAAGATACTAAGAAGACTCAGTAAGATTAGACATCTAAGAACCTTCTGTAGCGGGTAATCGGTGAGTGGGAATGTCTGTGGGTGTAGTTTATAGTAGCAAGTTATGCTACTAAGATTTATCTTTATTAGTGGTCTTATGTAGTATTAATACTGTTGTAGAAGTACTGATTATCCTGTATAATGTAGGGTTGCATGTCGTTAGCTATAATTGTTGAGTTGCTTATGTATGTTGCTGGGTTGTTTGGTTGTGCCTTGGTTGTTAGAACCTCGAATGGTCAGGTTCCGCTCAATAGGTGAATATCGATTGGTTGGATTCATCTCAAGGAGGTTAAACTCGATTGGTTGGGTTGGGTCATGTGGACTACTGTCTGTTGTGTATAGTTCGGAATAACGTATTCGTTGTGTGAGGATGACTATACTGTAGATTCATTAGTTAGGACTATCAGTATACCCTGGCCTGATCAACTAGTGGTCAATGGCCCGTAAAAGCCGCGGGTCCTCTAGTTAGAGCATCGTTGTTGTTGTTGTTGTTGTTGCTTATTGTATGCTATTGCTACTTGTCGTTGCTTGGTACGAGTTGATACTATATGCTAGACCTGTTAGGTTGTTCTATTAACTTAGCTTTGTGCTAATTCCCCACATTTCCTCCCTTGCAGGTTTTGGATCTTTTGCATACTAGGTAGAAGGGAGGGAACTTGTTGAAGATATGTTTGACAGAGCTAACTCTGATGTCTACTGTTTAATTATGAAAATCAGTTTTCAGTGTTTGTGTAATAAAGTGATTAACTAATGATGTGTAATAATAATGTTTTGTATATATAAGTGTGTTGTACAAAGGTACGGTGTTACACATACGGCCAAGCCATATGGCCTGCCAATACGGCCTGCCACCAACCCATACGGCTTGCCAATATCATAGGAAATACGGCATGTGACTACGTCCAGCCTGATACACGGCTTTGGACTACGGCCCGTGCATACAGGTTTCCAAAGAACACGACCTTGGATTACGGCCTGCCAGGGTCTGGGCTCACCTATTTAAATCCTATTTGTCTCCTCATTTTACACACACTTCAACACACAACTATTCTCTCATTCCGACTTCTCTCCCTAGCTTCTCCCTCTAGGATCATGAAATAATTATCGCTTAACGATAATAACCTAGAGCAGGCATTAAAAAGAGTCTCTAAACGATTAGAGGTGCGTCTGAAGTTGTCACTTTTGTACTTTCAGAACTCGGGTAATCTACTGGTACTTCTATCACTTTTATATATCTGTTATAATATTTTCTATTATTATTATTATGATAGTTGATATTATTGTCATGATTAGGGAGCAGTTATCTTTAAGTGTATGTTACGACGTAGTTAGTTACAATGCTGAAATAATGAGATGTTGTTGAAATGCTTTCCGATTATGTTTTAAACTCAATCGCTTTTCCAATTAATAAAACGTGGTTACAGGCTCTGTTATTTGGAAGTCGCGAACCTTGATTCAGGGTACACTATGTGTATCCTTCCTTATTAGAAAACTCTGCCGGATACATAGTGCGCTTGACGAAGGCACAACGGTTGTAGTACTTCAACCTACACTACGGATTCTGGTAGATGACACTTTTGTAATGGAAACCCTACCTAGACACTAGGAGTACAAGGAGCTATGCATGTGTGGTCACTAGTATATAAACATAGTAAGCATACGCTGAAGCAGAATAGTTGTTGTAAGCTATATCCCTAGTATGTATAGCCGTGGAAACGATCTCTAGGCTAGAATAGGTACATCACACCAAAACATGGCCTCAGCATTGCACTGAACTGAGAGATTCTTTAGTTAATTCTTTGGAACTGTTTGTTTAAAGACATAAAGGATTGGACTGTTAGGATATCCGAACATGTTCTATGAGGTTACATTCGTAACTTGGCCATGGTGTTCTTCATAGTTAAACTCTTTTAAGTAAGGGTCTAACTGGTCTTTTACCAATCATTAACGGAAGCACTGAAACACATAGGATAAGCGGTATCGTATGATCCTCCGTTATGCATAAGAAAGTTTATACCTTGTGGAATGTTAATATGACACCTTTTCCGAGCAATCCTATTGAAGATCCGCCCAAACCTTCATGTAGCAATGATTGATGGACGTCAGATGTTGAGGGCACTGCTGTTTATTCAGAATCATCAAACCTAGCATAATTACCTAGTGACATTTCAGTTATCTGACAGGGACGTCTAGGTACAACATAACGAGTCTTAAGTTAACACAAATCCATGAGTCAGCGTTATGAACTCAGCAAAGTAACTAACGAAGTAATGACATGCACTTGATATAACCTTATCTGAAATACAAATTTTATCTTTTTCGCTTTATTTATTTATTTGTTTGCCTGAGAAAATAAAAAAACCCAAAATTATCCCAAACTACTCCTTAGTTAAATTAGTCTACTAAGTATTTTATTATTGTAAAGGTTTGATTATGTTGTATTCTTAAACGCACGACCCTAGGTCATACTTCCCTTACTCACCTCGTATGAATGAGTAGTAGATTTATGCCCCACTATTATAAATGTTAAATCAGATAGTCACTGCTGCTGGCACTCGCTCTGTCAACCACGTTACATGACAAACTAAACCAAATTTTGGAGCGATATCAGTAGTGGTAACTACGTTTTCTGGCGCCGCTGCTGGGGACTGGTATTAGACAATACGCTTTCATATCAAACATACTTAAAGAGCTTTTAATGGTGTCTTATAAAGACAATTATAAACGGACTTGATTGTTGGATTTTTCGAACAGAGTCCAATTATATTGGAACCAAAAGGATCCTACCTCTCCAAAGTCGATCTGGCCACTTGGGTTTGTTAAGTAGTTCGTGCGAGACTCTATTATCAACGCACCAAGGAAACATTGGTTCGAGCCAACTTTCCCTAGTTAAACCCTTAGTAGATCATTAATTGCCTTAGAATCCCTTGACCAAAACCCGATTTAGACCAGGATTGCTGATATTTGTTCATGATACGTAGTCGATAATATCTAAATCACGCAAGGAAGATATACTTAAATCTCTCACTGACCAAATAGTGTTACGAGTCACCCTTACCGAAAACACCAAACCGTCGATTGAAGGTCGAGGAGGACCAATTAGATATCCATAGATCCAAGGACATTCATTCGAATTAAAACATCATATTGTACAGCTCATCTAGAATAGCTGCTGATATCGGCTAAAAAGTCACGTTTTCACCCCGATATTAAAGCCCAAAAACAATAAAGTTCCAAGCTTTATTTCCAAAATACTCACTTTATTGGTTAAAATTGAAGAGCAAGATGATCCTGGGAACGAGCAAGAATATCCAAGAAAAAGCAGACCAGAGCCTGACACCGGCCTCCTGAGCCGGCTTGCCACACCGGCCTGCCATACCGGCCTGCCACATGGGCGCCGGCTTGCCACATGGGCGCCAGCTTGCCAGTTGACTTGGCCACCAGGAACTTGAAACGGGCAAGGGAAACGGCTTTCCTGACACTGGCCTCCCACACCGGCCTGTAGCGCTGGCTTGTCAGATCGGCATGCCAGCCGTTCCCAGCTAAAATTCAGCTATAAAAGGTGCCATATGTCATCCATTTTTCCACACACTTCAATTCACTTCTTTGTCTCTCTTTCTATATTAATTAGTCATACTTTCAAGGTCTTCTACTCCGAGCAGGAAAATTAGTACCCGGAGAAGAATGCCGAAGATTGTATTAGGAGCGATCTAGAGTTTGAAGTTATCACTTTTGTATTTCCAGAACTCGTTTAATCTACTGGTACTTCTATCCTTTGAAGTTATCTTTAGTGTATTCTATGATGTAGTTAGTTATAATGACGAAATAATATTCTAAGTTGTGTGTGTGTTGTTGAGATGCTTTCTGATTATGCTTTAAACTCAATCGCTTTTCCAACTAATAGAACGTAGTTATTGGCTCTGTTATTAGGAATTCGCGAACCCTGATTTAGAATATACTATCTGTGTCACCCCTTGTTAAGAGAAGTCTATCAGATACAACGCATGTTTGATTGAGTCACACCGGTTTTAGTAAGTCCACTGAGCTTTAGATTTTGACTGAGGACTCTTTCGTAGTGAAACATCTAACTAGGCCCATAGTGCATTGTTGGTCCTTGACTATGCTAGTGTAGTCACCAAGTATATAAACTTCGTACGTACACGCTGAAGTACAATGGTTGTTGCAACCTGTACCTCTACTTAGTAAGGCCATGGAACCCGGTCAGTGCTGATTAGTACACTTCACCATAATGCGGTCTCAAACATTGCACCCCGCTTGAGGGATTCATAGTTAATTAAAGAACTGCTTATTTAAACTCATAAATGATTGAAACATTAGGATAACCGAACATGTTCGTGGAAGTCACACCTACTTGGCCATGGTGTTCCTTATGGTTAAACTCTTTTAAGGGCCTAACTATTTTTAAACCCAATGATAACTCCTAAATTATACATATTTTTGAATACATTTTGAGGAGTTATGTGGGTATTTTAAAGTCATTTTGATGCTAAAACACACAAAAATGGGTAAAAATGTGAAGAAGGTATTTTTAATGTTTTGTTTGGTGCTAAATAAAGTCAAATTCCAGAATGTGCAGAAAACAAGTCAGATGTCGAAGAATTTGGAGAACCAGTAAAAGCTACAGAAGCCGCCGGCTTAAGAAAATGAAGCCGCCGACCTGGATCAAATAAAGCCGCCGGCTTCCCATACAAAGCCGCCGATTACAGAACCATTTATGGAAGCGACTTGGCGACCAAGTAATGCGTAAAAGCTGCAGAATCTATATTTTGGCCATAATTTACTCATACCATCTCCGATTAAGGCATTCCAGGTGTCCCGACGTCCGTATTAAATAGCTCTACAACTTCCGTTTTATAAGTTTTGTCTAATTCGTCCCGCTTCGGAAGATAGAATGCGAAATATGGCTGCTGAAAATCAATTACGAATTTTACATGTTTTGTAGCTAGATTTTGTCCCACATTGGTAGAAAACAAATGTAAGAGGCTCATCCTTCACCTATAAAAGGAGGCATCCACTCCTTAGTTTCAATGTACCTTTTCATTCTTTCTTTCTCTCTTTTGGGGATTCTCCAAACCCTTTGGGGTAAACCCTTTGGGGTTTTGGATTATTCGGGACCCCATCTAGTTTAATATTTTATTTGGCATTGAGGTTATGGCCGAACGTCTTCTTTTTATTTTTGTAAGTATTTCTCATTTTAATTTAAGCATTTCTTTTATTTATTGTCTTGTCTTTTATTTAATGTCTTTTATTTATTTAATTGCTTTATTTTCGTCTACCATTATGAACTAAACGTTCATAGTGGTTACTAGGACGAAAACTGTGAAAATCTGGGAAAACAGATGAAGCCGCCGCCTTCACCAGTCCAAGCCGCCGGCTTGACTGGAACAAAACCGCTAGCTTCGTGTTTCATCCGTACAGTTTTTGGTTCTTTTCCAGATCTGTATGGTCGAGTGTTTGTGATGATATTTGAACTGTTTTGAATCTTTTATACTTTAATATACTTGTTTGTCATGCTTAATGATTAGATAACATGATTTTAGGGTTGAATAGTACTTGATCCGTTGATCTATTATTCGATTCATGCTACTTGTTTAGATCTAGTCCATCAAACTTGTTAAATTGAATTGCATGCAACTAGGTTAAACAACATAATAGTGATAAACTTGTTTAATTGGAATTACACTTATATAATAGAGTTTGATATTGTTAGGCTTAGTCAAATATCCTCTGTTTGGATGTGTTTATTTAATAATTGCATGAAAACTAAGTAGGAATTGACTTTCAGCTAGTAACTTGAGTTGATCTACTTGATTTTTAATAGCTTATATAATTTGTCAGTCTATTTGCATGTTGATCCGCATCATAAGGTTGATATGTATCATGTAATTGAATTGAATGCTAAGAATTGAGATATTTGTCATGCACATCACATGTCTAGTATATGCTTTAAGTCCTGCTTATTAAATGATATGCTACACTTGTCTTAACCTGCTTAGGGAAAATAATTGGTTTATGATTGTTATCTTGATTAGTGTTAATATAAGTTATGAAACTTGCCTAATATAATTCCCGTATGAGTTATTCGTTCACGTAGCTGCTTTTATTTATAATTGTTTAATTTGAATATTTACTTTCTTGCTTTATTTTGTTATTTTATTTATCTTAAATCATCTTTTTCCTAAGAGATAACAATCTATCCCAAAAACACATAAAAATCTATCATTAGTTCTTTAATAAGAACTAAGCTATAAACAACTCTTATCTGCTTCCACGCTCTTTTGTGACGATAACCTAAAATACTACATCTGATCAGGTTTTGTTGCTCGTTAGGGTGTTAAAGTGTATTAATAAAGGTTTTATAATTTTAAAAGTTTGAAAGGAAAATTAAGCACTGCACACTTTTGCACATCAACTTTTTTGCGCCGCTTCCGGGGAGCGCGATAAATACGGAAATCGAATATACTTTGGTTATTGATATTTCTTGAAAACGGGTGATGACTGTCTTCCTTTAGGGAAAGGTTGCTGGGCTTTCGATTTAAAGGGCTCTGCCGGAACCTAGACGCTGACGGGTCACTTAAGTATTGAAAGATTCAATAGGTCGTGTATGTTTGATTATTCGTTGTTATGCGATAAAAGTTGTTATTTAATTTATTTATAAGCTATTTATATTTATTACTTAAAATTTAATCTATTTAGTTATTAGTTAATTACTTAAATTATTTTCTCATTCAAATCTTAATTCCTACTATAATTAAAATTTCCATTCTAAAATCTAAATCTAAATCTAAAATCTTATTTAAAAATATGGAACAACCAACAAAGAGAGAAGAAGATAAAACTTTTATGGAAATGTTTAGAGACTCTATTAAGGAAAATTATGCTGAATATAAGGCTGATCCATATACACCAAAACAAATATAATCGATATTAGAATGGAATGAATACATGAGACAAGTAAAGGAAAAGGAAAAAAAAATGCTCAAACTCAACATATGATAACTATCGAACAATATCTTTCCAATGCGTATTGTTGGACTAATGATGAGGAAGATTTAGTTAATGAGGAGTTCGAACCAGTCAAAGAAGAGGTACATGAGATTGGGGTTAGTGTTAGAAACATGTTGATAGAAGAGATAATGAGAGCCGATGGATTTTTCCCGTGTTTTTATGGACCTTTTCAATGTTGCACAAATGCAGACGTAAAAAATTCATGTACCCCATCTAATACACAACTACATACCGATTCATACCTAGAACAAATAAGTGTGACATAGTCTATACCAATTCCACAACCCATAAGTCCACCACCTACCACTCCACCACCTATGCTAGCAGCCTCACCATTTAAAGATGAAATTATAGATGAGGAACCAACGGGTAAAGATTAGGATCCTTCAGATAACGAATACGATGATGAGTTTCATCCGATAAAATGAGATTCTTCAGATGATGAAGATGAGGATTTGTATTCCAAAGTCGAGGTGGAAAAGTTGCTAGAAAACACTAAGTTAGTGGAAACTGCTCCAATTTTAGAGTTTTATGACATTGATTCTTCTCTTGAGGAAAACTTTCGGGAATTAATGGATGTAGACACGGGGGATTTCACACCTATAAGTATTAAGGATGACGATCTAGATGCCGAGATTGACGAGTTTATGAAGGTCAACATCAATGATGAATCCGAGGATGAATTGTTTGAAATATTTACTAAGAAAGAACTTATACCGGAAACACCACTTGAAATATGTATAACTCCAATACACTTTGTGTATCCTCGAGAAATTATCAAATGTGAAATGGTATTTAAAGACCCGTTTTGGCAAGAACCCGCAACGAAAACAAACTTATTTTCCGCAAGACCTACACAATGGGAAACTATTTATTGACACATGGGTTAATTTCAAAATTTTTAACAAACAGCAAATTAAAATTTATCTTTACAACCCGAGGTCTTAATGACTGGTTAACATTACTAATTCGTGGAACGTTTTCCACCGATTTTATATGTCGCCCGATAAGTGTGGGGGAAGTTAAACCCCACTAAGGAAATCATAGTATGCACTTGCTTTAACCTTATTTGAATTAAAATTTTTATCTCATTTAGTTTATTTTATCTTATAAACTAGAAAACGTAAAATTAGGTCATTTACAACTACTCCTCCACTTTAGGATTATCTTAAGTTATATAGGTTCGATTCTACTGATCTCTTAAAAATTCGACCCTAGGTCATACTTCCCTTACTCACCATAATAAGGAGTAGTACGATTTAGTCCCTGCTAAATATAAATTTAAAACAATTGCTCCTCTCCTGATAGCTGATTCCGACGTCTTACGACCTAACGACACCGCATAAATTAAACCGTCTGTTTTGGTCATATCAGCTGCCAATTTCATAGATTACCGAAAAATGACCCCAACAGTCACCTTGATAAGTTCATCTCTCTATCAAACTCCTATAAGCAACACTAAGTAGGTCAAGATATAATCCGGCTATACTTGTTCCCCTACTCTCTCACTCATCATGCACAGACGTAGTTTGAAGGACTGAAAAATAATTCCATCACTTCATGGAAGGAAATGGCTATGATGTTTTAAACTAAGTACTTACCCCCTTTCAAGGAAACTAAGATCAAAAATAACATCATTAACTTCAAACAAAGTTATGATGAATCTATTTACACCGCGTGGAAACGATTCAAAGCCTTATTGAAGAAATGTCCTAATCACTCGCTAGAACGGTCAGCCCATATCTGTACCTTATGCAATGGTCTTACGGTAAATCACATGATGACGATCGATGCAGCAGCTCAAGGGAATTTGATGAATCTACCCGCAGATGAAGAATGGGAATTTCTTGAGATATGACCATGCATCATCATGATTGGAACAATGGTGAACAACCTTCATCATCTGAACCACTCTCCGCACTAAACAACCAAATGGAGGCCACCAAGACCCTTACAGACAAGATCGAGTCTCTTTCCAAATAAATCGGAGAATTGAAGACGCAACCACAACAGGTTAATCAAGTCCAAACCTCTAATGACTGTACCAACCCGAAACTGACGAAAAAATATCAAGTTGAGTACGAAAACCCTGACGGATCAGTCTGTTACGTCAAATACCCTGCTCTTCAATAAAACCATGGATTTAATCAGCAGTCCAGGGAAACCAGTTTCAAAGAAATAACCAACCCTTTCAACCTCAATATATAGATTTCCAACTTACCAATCTCAACTAGCCTACAACCAACCACTCCCAGTCACTGCACCCACGACAGAAGATCTCATTCCTGCTAACCAAATTATAAAAGCATCCAATGTATTCCTCGGAACCGAAAAATAACTAAACCAGTTCATTCAAGGTCTACAACAGTTAAATTATAGAACTGCATCCAGACAAGATTCGACGGAAATAATCATGAGAAATCAACTAGCTCTACTAAGAGTCTGGAGACACAGCTTGGATAGTTATCCCAATACCTTGAAAACCGACCACAAGGATTGCCTAGTAATACCATCCAAAACCTCCACACATAAGAAGAAACCAAATGGATTCTGTCATACCAAAGGAAGAACCAATGCCCCAATGGAGGTTAGATAGACTAAAGAAGAAATCAGCTAATGTGCAAAAAGTACCCCAGCAGAACCCACTTCGTGTACCTTACCCCGAAAGTCTCAAGGATCACCTGGAGAAGCTTGATACTTTCAAGCTCGACAGTAAATTTCGGATACTTTGTCAAAAGTTCCCGACTAAAATAGGTATATACGAAGGTATACATGACTCTGATAGTATTCCACTAAGTGAGAATTTCCCCGCATTACTCAGAAGTACTCTATCGAAGAAGCTGGGAGATACAAGATGATTCACTTTCCCGTGTTCAATCTACCAATCAGAAACCATTCTGTTGGTCCCGATTTAACAACGAGAAGTTTATGGGGGGGGTGAATACAATTGTTTTTGTTAATTAAAAAATTTAAGTAGTTAAAGCATATAATCAACAATCAATTAAATCAGAGTCATACGTAATTTTCAACGATATTCTTTTATTGATAAAAAACTCAAAGAATCACAGTTATCCTTTGGCGGAATAGATAACCGGTTGATAGATATTACACCTAGATAGCTTTCAAATGAATGAAGCTTATACAAGGTCTGGACCCTATCGATTTAATACCCACACCACTAATGTCTAAAACTTTTGTTTCATCTATTTATAGGAGCCCTAGAAACCATGTAATGGATCTATTGTCCATTGGTTCAAAGGATATTTGTACTCAGCCGAAAACTGTGGCAGGGAGTACTTGAGGCCCCTTTACTTATTTGGTAGCTAATTGCAGGAACACCCCTTAGGACATTCGAATTGATTAAACAAATAGAATGTTGGGTTCACTAGGCGTTAACAAACCGTTAACCATGAACTGTGCATGGGTTAAGCTTTTGCATTTGTTTCTTGTCTTGTAAGGTCACTTATCAGCCACCGACTCATGTCCTTCTCTGTTCAACTTCGTCTTTGATGTCAGTAAAATAGTGCTAATTGAAGTAGACAACACATGAAACTATCATGCTTGTAATGGAGCATGATTCGCCTAAGTGTTGCGTGCTGCTCCAGTCTCTGCTTGTTCTTCAGTTACTTGTTCTTCTTTAAATGCTCGCGCTGGTTCTGCATACATCCTATGCTGGTCAGAAGTAACCTTGAATCTTGAAATATCTTGTGCTGATAGTGAAGGCATTACAATTAACACTTAAACACAGCATCTAATGCAGTTTTACAAATAAATAAACTAGTTTTTATAATAAAATTTTATCATAATTAAATCCCTAATTCTATCGGAGACTCAACAATCTCCCTCTATTTGATGATGACAAAACGTGTGACATGAAAATAAAAACACTAAGGCCCAGATCTAAAGGACTTAATAAAAATAAGCAGTAATTGTCCCTTAAGTTTATTTTTGATGGAATCTTTTGATGAGTTATCCATATATTATTAACTGACATACTTTTGAAGATAACTCATATTATAATATCCATTATATTCATTCAATGTACATTAAGATTAATGATAAGTTTACAAAGATCATAATTCCAAAATTACAAGGTAATTAAAGCAACCAAACTCTATTCTTCATCAGTTGGTTCTTCTTTCAGCTAGAAATACATAGGATCCACACCTGGAAACAGCTCTGGGAGATCTTCCATTATAAGAATTGGGATTGTTGGAGGTAGAATGATTTGTTCACGCCTGAATGAGAATGGGCCAGCACTAGTTTTCTTCTTATTCTTCTTTGCTAGCTCAGCATTAACATCAATTACTGGTGCATTGGCATACAAAGTGGCTTTTTTGAAAAGTTCTTTTCGTTCTTCCTTTAAGGTATCTCTAAGATCACTTTTCTTCTTGCCTATGAAATGTCAAGTATTTCCATCCATTCAGAGTGGTCATATGGTCTGAGATCATCCAAATCCACCTATTTAGAGACATTGTTATCTCTGATGATGTTGAATATTTTCTCTGTGTATTTTCTACACTTGATAATTCTTGCTTGATTCTATCTTCGAATAATCACATTTGAGTATCTCTGCCTCATTAATTTATCCCAGCCTGCCTGTGATTTAGTACTAAGAGAATGTTCAGTTGTTTGTGCTATTTTTACAGCTACCTCTTCTGCATCAAATTCTTTCTCCTGTGCACCAGCTAGAGCTTTGGTTACTTTAAGAGACTCTTACTCTTCTTCTCTTTTTCTTTCTTGAGCAGCCAACTTTTCCTCCTATTGTTGCAGACTTATTTGTTCACTCAGCTCAGCAACAGACTTCATCTATTGTTCCAATTGAACAAATATAATTTAATCTTCATATGAAAGGTTTAAGTCTTTTGCTGTAGCTGCTGCAATCCTACCATCCTCCGTACTCATTAAATTAAGTATTCTTCAAAACCCATCTTGAGGTTTAGAGATTCTCTATACATCTCCTTTTCCTTTTCAGTACTTAGCCTCAATCCATTGATTCTCAGGTATTGTTCTATAGGCATGTTGAGATTGGAAACAAGTATATAATGTTCCTGATCCAGAGGATGATACCTTAATCTGATTCTTCTAACATTATCATCTCTGACAAGATCATCTCTTCATCGCCATTATTCAACAGTGATGTTAAATTTTTGAGATTCTTTTTCTTTAATGGATAGTGATGGAAGAGGAGGAGGAGGAGGAGGAGGAGGAGGAAGAGGAAGATTGGTTGGAACTTCTGCTGTTCTTGAAGGACTTACTTGGCCACCTTGCCTTCTTTGCTGCAACATTTTTTCAAGTGCTGCTTTAAGTTCTGGTTTTAATGTAGGTTGACTAGTAGTTGAAGCATTTGATCCTTTAATAGCAGTTTCTTGAGTACCCGGCCTTACCACCTGTGCTGGGTCTTCAAAATTTCGGTTACCCAGTAGCACAATTTATGCTGGGTCTTCTTTCTCAACATCTCCAATTGAGTCTTCAGAAGAAGATTCTTTGGCTTCTGCTTCTTTAAATACTTGCTCTTAATCTTTGGTGGAACATAAGCCATTGTGTATCTCTTGAGAGGAAGGCTTTCTTCATTAGATTCGGGCGGAAGCTCATCATCGTCATCATCATCTTCACCACTTGAAGAGAATAAGGGCTTTTATCTAATTGGGTCATGATCATTGGATTGAGTTTTGTCCCTTTGTTTATCAATAGGAGTTGGTTCAAGTGGTTATTCTGATTCTTGAGTGTTCTTCAGAGGAGTTGAAAGAATTTGCTCCCTCTCAGTAGTAGATTACTTTACCTGAACACTTTCATCACCAGAAGAAGCTTGACCAGCTTTTACTGGCTATTGATGCTCCTATTGTTGTATTTTTTCACTAGCAGAGGCTTGACCAACCACTACTAGTTTTTGTTACCACTGTTGAACTTGATCACCAGTAGAGGCTTGACCAACCCCTACTTGTTGAGTTGACTGCTATGTTTGCTGTTGCGCTATAGACTTAGTTCCAACAGGCATGCCAGATGCAAGCCATTGCCAAAAGAGAGCACTTTTGGCTTCTTGGGGTTGATTGGAGTGTAGGTAAGCTTGCACCTCTTCAATAGTAAGTCCTTCAATTCTTTTGTCTGAGGCATCATATAGCCTTGCCTTCTTCTTCTCAAATCTGACCTGGATGTTAGCTTCTCTCTTCTTACGTTGCTTGATGTGCCTCTTGAGTGAAGCTATTTGTTCCTTCTTCACCTTTTGGTCAGCAGAGAGATTAACTCTTTGAAGAATCTTTTGCTATCTCTTTCCGCAATACTCAGTAAATTTGGCATTGAAAGCATCATCGAAAGCTTGTTGTCTCTTTTGATGTCTGTCAGTAAACCTTTGCATCTTTCTTTTAATGGTTTGATACACAACAGGGATTTTGGCTTTGGCCTGAGCTTCTATCTCATCAGCAATGGGCTTCTTCCCTTCACTAGTACCATCTTCATCATCACCTCCATCTCCCTTCCTCTGATTTGGGGATTTTTCATGTTCATGCTTCCCATCAGATGTTTTTCTTTTCTTGTGCTTCTTCTCCCCCTTTTTAACACCATCAGGGTTAGAAGTGAAGGGAGCAATGATTTTACAATCACTGTCATTGTCACTACTAGCCAGAACATGATGATTCCAATCAGCATCAGCCCTAGAGAGATTAGCTCAAGGATCATCACCAAATTGATTGTTGCATAGATTGGCCATTTGAACTTCATTTTCGAAGGTAATCATAACCATATTCTCCATATCTACTCTGTTGGAAGCCTGAAGGTCAACCATCTGATGCAGTGTTTCTACAAGTCCAAGGTAGTCAGCAACTGGTACCCAGAAGTCAAGTTGCCATTAAAGATATGCACCTCTGTCCTCACGAACTCAATTCTTCCCATTCAAGTAGTGAGTACATTGCCACTAAGTATTCAGATCATCCTCAAGTTAAGAGAGATGAGTAACCTACTTATCATGAGTTAGCATTCTATAGCTCAGATCTGCATTGTTAAGCTGGTTGTTATGAATATTAGCAGCAACAATGTTTGCAAACTCAACTATTTGTTTAGGTGATTTTCTACATCAGAAATGGAGGCACGAGGAGGTGCACTATCTTTAACAGCTTGAAAGGCATTTCGAACAGCCTCATAAACTATTTCAGCAACTGTCTTTTGGATGAATGGTGTTACATGAGAAGTAGCTCGCTGAACAGCAAGATAAGATAACCCTTCAACCTCAGCTACTTGGAGAGAGCTAGATGGAGCAGTAGGTGCTTGACGAAGACTAACTTTATGGGGTGATAGAGGTGGAAGGTCACTATCAGACTCGTCACCATGATCATCACCATTTTTACCTTTTTCTCGAAGGCTTACAACCAATGTTATCTTTAATAACCCGTCCTAATCCATCCGGATGAAGTCCACATCGATTATAAACGATTCACAATAGTTGATTACATTGCGAGGTACTTGACATCTATATGATACATTTTACAAACATTGCATTCGTTTTAAAAGACAAATTTTCATTTACATCGAAAGTTGACGGCATGCATACTATTTCATAATATATCTAACTATAATTGACTAAATAATAATCTTGATGAACTCAACGACCCGAATGCAACATCTTTTGAAATATGTTATGAGTGACTCCAAGTAATATCTCTAAAATGAGCAAATGCACAGCGGAAGATTTCTTTCATACCTGAGAATAAACATGCTTTAAAGTGTCAATCAAAAGGTTGGTGAGTTCATTAGTTTAACATAAATAATCATTTCCATCATTTTAATAGACCACAAGATTTTCATTTTCAGTTCTCATAAATATACGTCCCATGCATAGAGACAAAAATATCATTCATATGGATTGAACACCTGGTAACCGACGTTAACTTAATGCATAGAATAACCCCAAACAGAACCTCTCGTCTGTATAATAATAATCTCGAAGTACTAAAGCATTCGTACCCGGAATGGGACTTGTCAAGGTCCAGAGATCTATCTTTAGGATTCGCGTCAATCAGGGGTCATTTCCCTAAATTCTTAGGTTACCAGACTTGAAGGGAGATATTCGGTTAATAATCCAACCATAGAATATAATTTTAAGTACTTGTGTCTATTTCGTAAAACATTTATAAAAGCAGCGCATGTATTCTCAGTCCCAAATATATATATAGCAATAGCATTTAAAAAGGGAGCAAATGAAACTCACAATACTGTATTTTGTAGTAAAAATACATATGACGATACCGAACAATGCAGGGTTGGCCTCGGATTCACGAACCTATATCATTTGTATATTCATTAATACATATAACAGTAATCGAGCAAATATTTATATTATTATTAGTGATAATTTCTATATTATTAACTTATATATTTTATCATATATTCAATTTGTATATTTTAAATAAAGTATTTATATATTTAAGTTATGGTTACTATATATTTTTTTTATATATATATAATCTTTTGTTTATAAAGTAATAGTTATAGTATTACTAGAGTAATACTAATAATAAAAATGATAATAATTATAATACTTAGTATTACTAATAAGATGATAATGTTAATAATTCTATTAATGATAATAATTATGATATTAATAATTATAACTGTAAAAATATTAATTTTACTGTTGATGACAATTTTAATAAAAGTAATAACTTTGAAAATTTTAAAATATAATGATACTTTAGTTTGATACATAATGATAATAATAATAACAATGTTGGTAAATAATAAATTTTATCATAACACCGTATTAAATTTGTAATCTATATCTATAGTTAATTTAATTTAAAGTTAAAACAACTTTCATAACAATGAAATAATAATCATGTTTGTAACTATAATCATCATAAAGATTAGTAAAATGATAATCTTTCTCATGTTACTTATGTTAGTAGTAATAATAATAATATCTAAAATTAACAATACTAGTACAATAATAATAATATTTAGTAGTAATAATTATACTAATAATAATAAGTGTAAATTAATAATACTAATAATTATATTACTACTAATAATGATAATAATAAACTTCATGATAATAATAATGATTTCTATAATAATAACTGTAATATATTAATTTTTCGTTTAATGATACTTATAATAATGATTTTAGTAATTACATATTAATAATACTTATTATAACATAAATAATCATACTTATAATGATGATAATAATAATGACAATATTAATGGTAATACTTATAACAATAATAATGATAAATATGATATTAATAATTATAAACATATTGATAATGTTAATACTTATAAAATGATACAAAGTTTAACATTAATGATAATAATAATAATAATCCTAATCATGTTAATAATGATAATAATAGTTATGTTAGTAATAACCTTAATAATAATACTTTAAGTATTCTAATAAACATGTTAATGATATGTGTAATAATAACAATTAACAATAACAACAATTAATATTAATAATAATAATCATAATAACATTAATAATAATGATCAATAATAATGATATTTACAATATTATTAATAATAGATATAAAGATAAGGATTATACCCTTTATAAGAAATTTTACAAAAAGATTGCCCAATACTGGAATCGAACCAGAGACCTCCCGTTCACAATCACTACACTTAGCCAATTGAACCGTCCAACTTTTCTGGTTTATTTGGAATCCTTTATTACTTAACCCGTATTTTACTTATTTTCTTTTCATCTTTTTCATACTCCTAATGAATCAATGAGTGGTACAATTAATCGTAACCTTTGAATTGTTTTTGGGATGTAATAACAAAACGTAAATGGTTTAGATTAGGTGTTTGGAATATCAGAAAGATAAAGAAAATGTAACAGCAGCATTTAAAATTTTCACAGAAAAAAATTATGAAACTCAAACCATGATTTCGAAATCAAACCGTTTTAGACTAAAATCTCAACATGAAATATACTGTAAATCACCTCTATAAACTTTCCAAAGTATTAACTAAACTTGAATTAACAACCAGAAATCGAATTTAATGAAGAACAAATGGTTTGACTTTTTGTTCAAACAACTTTGACTCAAGAATTACAACTCAATTTGAGGAATTGGAACTCGAGGCTTTGCAGATAGATTAAGTGGAATATTTATAACAAAATTACATTATTACATTTTGAAATTATTTTTGAAATCAAGCTTTTTAAATCCCAACTCAAGAACAGAGCAACCGGCGGTTGTTCTTTAATTTTTTTTAATCGACTCAATAGAAGCAGGTATATGCAATATATATTTGCTGATAATAGGTTGAACGAATTACATAATACAAGGATGGATCGTTTTATATATTTTCAATTATCGACAGAATCATAATCAGAGAAATAGAAAAAAAAATAAAAAAAAATAAAATAAAAATAAAGTAGATGTGTAGTTGTGACAGATTTTGGATTATCTCAGTGTTTGGAATCGTTTGAATCAATCAGCGATAGTAAGTCGCATATATAACAGTTAGACAGCTAAGTATAACATATTGGATCCTTTTTTTTTTCCTTTTTTAAATATAAAACTTAATTTTAATAATAATAATCCGATTAATAAATAATAATAACAATACTGAATATTATTAATAATAATAACATAATAATATTAATAATAATATTAACAATTCTAATAATAGTAATAATTATCTTAATAATAAAAATGCTACTATTAATAACAATAAATAATAATGTTTCTAATAAACATTAAAAAAAATGATGATATTAGTATTTTTAATGATAAAGATAATTATAATGACATAATTAATATTACTGCTGATAAGGATAATAATTCGTATTATTAAATAATAGAAATTAAAAAAAATTATAATAGTAATACTATACTAGTTTGCATATATCGAATTTCATATTTGTATCATAATATTATTAATATTGATATTTATTTTAATATTCATGAAAGCAAGAATATTTAATAATCATAATAATAACTTTTTATTAAATTTTCATTATTTATACATTATACATATGTTACAATAATTAGAAATCATATATAGTCATGATAATATCATACGAATATTTCTTTTAACAGTAATTTAGTTACTCAAATTATTATTTTTACATTTTTAATTCTAATTGATTAAATGTATTTTATTAATTCAAATTATTATATATATATATACTTTTATTTATATATATATATATATATATATATATATTTATATATATACACACTTATTTATGTAGCTATATATATATATATATATATATATATATATATATATATATATATATATATATATATATATATATATATATATATATATATATATATATATATTTATTTATTTGTAACAATTTGTTCGTGAATCGTCGGGCATAGGTCAAAAGGGTAAATGCATTCATGTAACTGTTCCAAAGTTTTCGAGACTCTACATTACAGACTTTGCTTATCGTGTCGAAATCAAATAAGAGTTAAGTTTAAATTTAGTTGGAAATCTCCGGGTCATCACAGTACCTACCCGTTAAAGAAATTTCGTCCCGAAATTTGAGTGAGGTGGTCATGGTTAACAATAAAAATGTTTTCATGACACATATGAGTTGATAAATAGAGTTTTATCATCATTGAATAATAATGATAAAATAATTCGATTATTCTAAGAATACAAGTGAAGCTATCGCAAAAGAGTGAATTGAAGAAAATAAGATTTTTCCTTAGATTTTGACGTAAACAGGGTTGAATTCCGGAATTCATGGGATTTATAGAAAATCTATGAAATCTAAAAGATTTGATTCTTCGGCGAATAAGGAAATTAAGATATCTATAATTAAATACTATGATCTGTCTCGATTACTCCGTCTGATATTTCCATTATAAATTAAACTCTTCCGTTCCATTATTCTCACCATTCCTGTTCTTTCTTTCTTAGTTCGTACATCCAAAAGATTGTGAAAATACTTAATCCCATTCTAATCCTTGATATTTTCCTAATAATCATTTCTGTCATCCTTCTTTTCAATCTTCCACCAGAAAGATTTGGTTACTTCTACTATTACCTTGGGATGATACTATTCTTAATTATACCGTGTCTTTATATTGCTATTCGTATTAATATCCACGGTTTGTAATCTCCGTGTTGTTATTGGGATTTATATTTTCTCTTATATTTCAGAGCTCTTTGCCTTTTTATTATCCTCTCGACCTCTAGTAAAGCGAGTAACGGTCCAGAATTCGTAAGTATGGAGGTTCGAATGAACTTAATGTTTTAAACAAGAAAGAACATAATCGCTCGATTTGATTTGTTAAATTACCTGAATTACCCAGAATAGAACTATCAAGAATATACTTTCTTGATATGTTCAGAAGTTAAGCAGAATGAAAGAGTTATGTAACATGACACATGATGACGTTATAATCTGTGAATCATCATGCTTCATTTAGAAACTTAGCATGACTTACTGTAATATAATCACGTTGATCAAGTGTCATTATATTATACTAACTCATGCATCAATTCCCAACATTACTTCAATAACATTTATATTTTAAGATCGAGAGTTTACATAATATAGAAACTAACAGTTTCTATATTATGTAACACTGATAGCACGAAGAGATTAATGATTTCAGATAAGAATAGTTATGAAAATATCTTCAGAAATATGGTGGATATTTATAATGAAAGATACGATGATATCTTGGAATTTCTAATATCGAAGGATGGTGAATAAAATTTGTCCGCAAGAGTTTGGAGTCAGAAGCAAGGTATTCGCTAAAGATTTCATCAGAAATAGAATCACCAGAATTCTTAATGTACAAGTTTAGTCCTTGTGATTTGTTCAGAGACTCCTTCGTAGTTTGCTCAATCAGTTTTTCAGTTTCAAACTTTTTCCGAGCTTTGCCAACATACAATTCTTTATCATCAACTTTTGGCTGTTGAGGTCGTTTACAGTTTTTGTTGCTTCATTCAACTTTTCAAAATTCAGAGCATTAATTCGCAGACTGGGTGCTTTTCAAAATTTCAGAATGAAAGACCATAGTTCTAAGAGATAAATGTTATATGGATACATATAACTGTTGATGTGGAAACGTTGAGAGACTCACAATGCAGATTTGCTGATTCCCGGTAATTGGTATGGCAATTCTTATTACATGATGTAGATGAGTATATGGTAGGGTCTCACTAATTTTTCTGAAGGTCAAAGATCAACGAAGTTGTTGGTAAGTTTACTGCTAATGTGGCGGAATATAAAAGGTTCCCCGGTAACAATAAAAGAGCACGCATATATATCAAGGTTATAGTAAGGCTAGTCCGACTGAAAAATCGAAGTTGACTTGTTGGAGTTGTGACGAATTTGGCAAATTTGAAAAGAGTTGCAGTGTTATTTTCGATAATAACAATGCCAAAGAAGCTAGCACAGACACGTGTTAAACGTTTACTCAGGTTTCGAGTATTTTTAGGTGCATGACTATATGTATCAATCTTTTCTTCCGTATATGAAGTGCAGTTGGTTCATCCTCTCGGTTGAGGTATTTTTAAGAATCATGAAAGGTTTGAACGCAGATTGTAATTGTTAAGATATAAATGAGTTTTAAGATGAAATCAAGTGGCAAACTTGAAGAATTGTTTAGTTTCATATGTTATAAACAATATTTTAATTCATTTTAATTGTCCAATGTTGGTAGTCCTCAGTTGATAGTCCACAGTTAGCAATTCAATAATTCATATATAGTTTAAAATATTCGAATTAATTAATACATATCGTGACCCGTATTCGTCTCAGACTCGATCAAAACTCAAACTATATATATTATTGTAGAATTAACCTCAACCCTGTATAGAGAACTCGATCATTACTGCATATAGAGTGTCTATGGTTATTCCAAATAATATATATAGATGCGACGTGATAAGGCTAAAAAGGAACATATATTTCATAGCATTATTCCCCAAGAAAGACAAGATTTTAGTTGCAATTGTTCCATTTTCAAGTAATAATAGGTTATATTAAATAAGTGCGAAGACAAAAGGCGAAAACGACGAATTGAAGACACAAAGGTCCAAAAAGCTCAAAAGTACAAGATACAATCAAAAAGGTTCAAATTATTGATGAAGAACGTCTAAAAATGACAAGAGTACAAGTTACAAAACGCAAAGTACACGATATAAAATTGTACGAAAGGACGTTCGAAAATCCGGAACCAGGACATGAACCAACTCTCAACGCTCGACGCAACGGTGTAAAAATTACGAGTCAACTATGCACAAGAATAAAATATAATATTTAAATAATTCATAATAAGAATAATATTAAATAATAAAAAGTTGTTAATTGAGCATAGTTCAGGGGTCGTAAATGAAAATTCAATTTCTAATTTCGCCTATAAAAGGCTATGTAACGATCAATTGAAATATCCCTTTTTCTATCCTAAAAATCTATTATCAATATCAATATCTAAAAATCTCTATCATAATGTTAATGTAATAAGATATAACAATAATCTTAATTTTAATTTTAAATTATGATAATAATAAGATTTATGATAGAGATCGTTTGAGTGTGTAAGTCGAAATTCTGTCCGTGTAACGCTACGCTATTTTTAATCATTGTAAGTTATGTTCAACCTTTTTATATTAATGTCTCGTAGCTAAGTTATTATTATGCTTATTTAAAACGAAGTAATCATGATGTTGGGCTAATTACTAAAATTGGGTAATTGGGCTTTGTACCATAATTAAGGTTTGGGCAAAAGACCGACACTTGTGGAAATTGGACTATTGACTATTAATAGATGGGGGGTATTGTCTAATTGAGTGACAACTCATTGGAGTCTGTCGAACCTATCTTCAAATTAATTATCCTAATAATTAATAATGATTATGGTTGTTGATAATGCTAAAAACGAACATATATTTCATAGCATTATTCCTCAAGAAAGACAAGCTTTTAGTTGCAATTGTTCTATTTACAAGTGATATTCGTTTGTATAATAAAAGGTGAAGACAAAAGACAGATTCGACGAATTGAAGACGCAAACGACCAAAAGCTCAAAAGTACAAAAGACAATCAAAAAGGTTCCAATTATTGATAAGAAACGTCTCGAAATTACAAAAGTACAAGATTCAAAACGCAAAGTACAAGATATTAAATTGTACGCGAGGACGTTCGAAAATCCGGAACCGGGACCAGAGTCAACTCTTAACGCTCGACGCAACGGACTAAAAATTATAAGTTAACTATGTATATAAATATAATATAATATATAATTAATTATATTAATTATATATATATATTATATATATAATAAAAACCGTCGGCAGAGAAAACTCCAAGATGTGAGCTGTAATTTCTATCTCCGCGACTCGCGGAGTGTGAAGGCCAAAAGGGCCGCGAGTCGCGGAGCCCCAAAAATCACAAATCCCTATAAAGCAAACCGAATTTTGATCAAAATTTCATATTCTATTTTCTCTCTTCTCTATCTATACGATATATATATATATATATAATTTATATTTTAATTTTAATTTTAATTATAATTCTAATAATAAGGGTATGTTAGCGAATGTTGTAAGGGTGTAAGTCGAAATTCTGTCCGTGTAACGCTACGCTATTTTTAATCATTGTAAGTTATGTTCAACCTTTTTATATTAATGTCTCGTAGCTAAGTTATTATTATGCTTATTTAAAACGAAGTAATCATGATGTTGGGCTAATTACTAAAATTGGGTAATTGGGCTTTGTACCATAATTGGGGTTTGGACAAAAGAACGACACTTGTGGAAATTAGACTATGGGCTATTAATGGGCTTTATATTTGTTTAACTAAATGAAAGTTTGTTAATGTTAATATAAAGATTTACAATTGGGCGTCCCTATAAATTACCATATACACTCGATCGGACACGATGGGCGGGGTATTTATATGTACGAATAATCGTTCATTTAACCGGAAACGGGAATGGATTAATAGCCACTAGAATAATTAAAACAGGGGTGAAATTACATTCAAGGGTAATTGGTGTAATTGTTAACAAAGTAGTAAAACCTTGGTTTACACGCAGTCGATAACCTGGTGTATTCATTAAACAAAGTATTAAAACCTTGTTACAATTCGAATCCCCAATTAGTTGGAATATTTATCTTCGGGTATAATAATAATTTGACAAGGACACTTGCAATTTATATTTATGACTGATGGACTGTTATGGACAAAAACCAGACGGACATATTAAATAATCCAGGACAAAGGACAATTAACCCATGGGCATAAAACTAAAATCAACACGTCAAACACCATGATTACGGAAGTTTAAATAAGCATAATTCTTTTATTTCATATTTAATTTCCTTTATTTTATATTTAATTGCACTTCTAATTATCGTACTTTTTAATTATCGCAAATTTTATTTTATCGCATTTTTATTATTCGCAATTTCATTATCGTTATTTACTTTACGCTTTAATTTAAAGTCTTGTATTTATTTTATATTTTACATTAGGTTTTAACTGCGACTAAAGTCTTAAAATCGACAAACCGGTCATTAAACGGTAAAAACCCCCTTTATAATAATAATATTACTTATATATATATTTGTATTTTTATAAAAGTAAACTAATATAGCGTTGAGCTTTGTTTAAAGATTTCCCTGTGGAACGAACCGGACTTACTAAAAACTACACTACTGTACGATTAGGTACACTGCCTATAAGTGTTGTAGCAAGGTTTAAGTATATCCATTCTATAAATAAATAAATATCTTGTGTAAAATTGTATCGTATTTAATAGTTTTTCCTAGTAAAATATAAACTATTTTATATACACCTCGTACGACATCAAGTAATTTTTGGCGCCGCTGCCGGGGAATCATCTTAAAAGCCGGAAGCGCAACGCTAATATAAAAAAAAATAAAAAATTTTAGTTTACTTTTATTAAAATTCGTTTTGTAAAAATACTTTTTAAATATTCGAAAAATATAAAAAGAAAAACAAAAATATAAGTATTTTTAAGATTTTGTTAAATATTTAAGTTTTATAAGTCTCTTTATTTTTATTTTAGTTTATAAAAATATAAGTTTTATTTTAAAATCTTTTATTTATTTAAAAAAAACAGAAAACAGAAAATAAAATAAAATAAAAAAATAAATAAATAAAGAAAAAACGCGTCGAATATTGCAAGCTGTCAACTGAATTTCTGAACCCCGCGACTCGCGGGGTTTAAAGCTTTAATTGCCGCGACTCGCGGAGCTTCTCTGACACGCGACAGAAACCCTAATCCTGCATTAATTACGGGATTTAATTAATTATTATTATTATTTAACCTAATAATTATTATTATTATTATTATTAGTTTTATTTTTACTTTTACTTTTTATTTACTTTATGTATTTAGTATTAATTAGTTTTATTAAATTGTAAAATTAGTAGTTTTATAAAAAAAATAATATAAAAATAATATTTTTATAAAAATTGTACTTTTTATAACTTTTTGTATATTTTTATATTTTGTACCTTTTTAATCGCTGTAGCGTAATATTTGTATTTTTTCGCTCATATTTAATTTTAAACTTAGTTTTTGCCATAGTTATTTTTACTCCTAGATTTTTAGACTTTGCCGTAGAATTCCTTAAGTGCTTTTTCTTTAGACTAAGATTTAGGTGCTTTAGAATTTTGCGACGCCTTTTTAAGTTTTAGTTTCTTTTTAAGTTATTTCCATTTGGGATTTAGTTTTTCCTGTAAGCTTTAATATTTTTAGACCTTTTACTATGTATCAATTATCATTCCAATTAGTAATTTCAATTTGCGATTATAATTTTAAGTTAGTTGTAGTAATAAGGTTAGGTTAGTTAAGTATTTTTAAGTTTCTTTTATTTTTCCGTCACCTTTTATTTTTCAACCATTTTTTTTTCTTTTTCTACCTTTTGCGACGAACTCTTTTTCTTTCTTATTTCTCGCTATTCTAGTTTTAGGACTTAGAATTTTTTTTTCTACTTCTTATCTAAATTTCTTAAAATTACGAAAATTTATTTTAAGTGGTTAAATTAATAGACATCAAAATTTTCTGGTTCGTAGTAATAGTTGGATTTGTACGTGGACCGGGTTTTTGGAGCCAAACAGTCCTCAATTATATTGAGACCAAACGAATCCTGCCCCTCTGCTGCATCTTTTGGCTATTCAAAAAGTGGGCAAAATCAGAAAAGTCTAATGATTGGATAACTTATTATAATTTTTCTTTCCTTTTTAAAACTAATAAGATATTCAGTGAATGCACCGAGCAAGACGTTCATCACCTTTTGTACGTTCACCACCTGTAACTAGATCAAGACATTTAGCAAATATAACCGCCGTTGATTTTTCTTTAGAATCGTCATCCAGTCAACCAAGTACTTCAGTTCAAATTTCCGATAATCCATTTTTTGAACCCAACCTCACAATTGAGAATCCAGAGAATATTCAGGAACGGTTCATAGATCCTGAACCATTAAACTTTCCTCCTGAACCACCAATCATTCAAACAGAGATTGTTGAGGAACGAACCATTAAATCAGAATCATCTAGTGATACCGATTCAACAAATTCAATTATGGAGAATCTGGAACTTTTAAGTATGGAAGACCGAATGAGAGCTAAACGCACTGGCCAAGGTCACGCAATTACTCATCCAGACATTAATGCGCCAGATTATGAAATCAAAGGACAAATTCTACACATGGTGACTAATCAATGTCAATTTAGTGGTGCGCCGAAGGAAGATCCAAATGAACATCTACGTACCTTTAATAGGATCTGCACACTATTTAAAATCCGAGAAGTGGAGGATGAACAGATATATCTCATGTTATTTCCCTGGACTTTAAAGGGAGAAGCCAAAGATTGGTTGGAATCGTTACCTGAAGGGGCGATTGATACATGAGATGTTTTAATTGACAAATTTCTTAAACAATTCTTTCCTGCATCTAAAGCCGTAAGACTTCAAGCAGAAATTGTTACGTTCACACAGAAACCAAATGAAACTCTATATGAGGCGTGGACAAGATATGGAAAGTTGTTAAGAGGATGTCCGCAACATGGTTTAGACACCTGTCAAATAGTACAAATATTCTACCAAGGATGCGACATCACTACAAGAAAAGACATAGATATAGCAGCTGGTGGTTCTATTATGAAGAAAACCGAAACTAATGCTTACAAAATTATTGATAACACTGCTTCCCACTCACATGAGTGGCACCAAGAAAAAGATATCATTAGATCATCTAAAGCAGCTAGAGCCGATTCTAGCCATGACTTAGATTCCATTTCCGCAAAGATAGATGCTGTGGAGAGACGAATGGAAAAGATGACTAAGGATATTCACTCAATACGAATTAGTTGTGAGCAGTGTGGAGGACCACATTTGACAAAAGATTGTCTCAGTATTGAATTAACAATGGAACAAAGAGAGAATATTTCATACATAAACCAAAGGCCTGGAAATAATTATCAGAATAATTATCAACCGCCAAGACCGATTTACAATCAAAACCAGAATTATAACCGAAATATTCCATACAACAACCAACAAGGTCCTAGCAATCAACAAGTATCCAATAATACTTATAATCAGCAAAGACCAAATTTTCAAAACAAACCACCACAACAAACCGATGATAAAAAGCCGAATTTAGAAGATATGATGACGAAGCTAGTTGAAACTCAAACGCAGTTTTTCACATCTCAGAAACAAACCAATGAACAAAATGCTCAAGCATTTAGAAATCAACAAGCTTCTATTCAAAATCTGGAATAAGATGTAAGTAACCTAGCAAGGTTAATAGGTGAAAGAAAACCGGGAAGTCTACCTAGTGATACAAATGCTAACCCACGAAATGAAACAGCTAAAGCTATTACCACAAGAAGTGGTACAACACTTAAACCACCTGAAATACCTGTAACTTCTGATGAAACTATTCCTACTCCACAAGAACCACAACCAGATCAAGATAAGGAAAAAGAACCGGTAGTTGAAAAGATTAATGAAAATAACACAGTTAAGGATAAACCTTATGTTAACCCATACCAACCACCACTTCCTTACCCAAGTAAAATGAAGAAAGAAAAACTTGAAGCCGAGCAATCCAAATTCTTGGATATGTTTAAACAGATAAATGTAAATCTTCCTTTCATTGATGTGATTTCAGGAATGCCAAGATATGCTAAATTCTTGAAAGATCTAATCACGAATAGAAAGAAAATGGAAGAACTCTCGGCTGTTACTATGAATGCTAATTGTTCAGCAGTGCTGTTGAATAAGATACCAGAAAAATTATCTGATCCACGAAGTTTCACAATTCCATGTTTTCTGGGTAGTCTTAGTTCAATAGAAGCATTGGCAGACTTAGGTGCTAGTATAAATCTAATGCCGTATTCACTATACGCTAAACTAGACCTTGGAGAATTGAAACCAACAAGAATAAGTATACAACTAGCCGACCGATCAGTAAAATATCCTAGAGGGATAATGGAGAACATGCTAGTTAAAGTTGGTACTTTAGTATTTCCAGTAGATTTTGTTGTTTTGGACATGGAAGAAGATTCTCAAGTTCCTCTCATATTAGGAAGACCATTCTTAAACACGGCTAAAGCAATGATAGACGTGTTCGGTAAGAAACTGACCCTAAGTATAGAGGATGAGAGTGTTACCTTTTCAGTTGATAGAGCAATGCAACAACCACAATCTGCAGATGATACATGTTATTATATTCAAACTATAGATGCACATGCAGAATTATTAGAAGAATTTCCAGAATTACAAGGAACAGGAGAATGTTCTTTAGGAGAAGGTAATGAACCAATTGATGAAGCTAAAATGTTAGCTACACTTATAGCTAATGGATATGAACCAACAACAGAAGAAATTCAAATGCTAAAAGAAGAAGACAGATATCGATATAAATCATCGATAGAAGAACCTCCGAAATTAGAGTTAAAGCCACTTCCAAACCATTTGGAATACGCTTATTTACATGGTGAATCTGAATTACCTGTAATAATATCGTCTTCTCTTACTGAAAATGAGAAATCACAACTCATTTCTGTGTTGAAAGCTCATAAACCAGCCATTGCATGGAAGATTCATGATATTAAAGGAATAAGTCCTTCGTATTGCACACATAAAATCCTTATGGAAGAGGGTCATAAAACGTATGTGCAACGCCAACGAAGACTAAATCCTAATATGCAAGATGTAGTTAAGAAAGAGATTATTAAACTGCTAGATGCAGGTTTGATATATCCAATTTCTGATAGTCCATGGGTAAGCCCAGTTCAATGCGTACCTAAGAAGGGTGGCATGACTGTCATTACAAATGAGAAAAATGAGCTTATTCCTACTAGGACTGTAACAGGATGGCGTGTATGTATTGATTATAGAAAATTAAATGACGCCACCAGAAAAGATCACTTTCCCTTACCTTTCATAGATCAAATGTTGGAAAGATTAGCCGGAAATAGTTACTATTGTTTTCTAGATGGATTTTCTGGATATTTTCAAATTCCAATAGCACCCGAAGATCAAGAGAAAACCACATTCACGTGCCCTTATGGTACTTTTGCTTACAAAAGAATGCCATTTGAACTTTGTAACGCCCCTGCAACCTTTCAAAGGTGTATGATGGCGATTTTTCATGACATGATAGAAGAATGCATGGAAGTATTCATGGATGACTTTTCAGTCTTCGGTGATACATTTAAATCATGTCTAGTTAATCTGGAACGAATGCTAATTAGATGCGAAAAATAAAATCTAGTACTTAATTGGGAGAAATGCCATTTCATGGTTAAAGAAGGCATCGTTCTTGGACATAAAATTTCAAAAGAAGGGATTGAAGTGGATAGAGCTAAAGTAGATGTAATTGCTAAACTTCCACATCCCACCAATGTTAGAGGAGTTAGGAGTTTTCTAGGGCATGCCGGTTTTTACCGACGTTTTATAAAAGATTTTTCTAAAATTGCCACTCCTATGAATAAACTCCTAGAAAAGGATGCGCCATTCATCTTTTCAGATGAGTGTATCAAATCTTTTAATATTCTTAAAGAAAAACTCACTAATGCACCAATCATGATAACACCAAATTGGAATCTACCATTTGAACTAATGTGCGATGCAAGTGATTTTGCAATGGGAGCCGTTTTAGGACAAATGATTGAAAAATGATTTCAACCTATATATTATGCTAGTAAGACATTACAAGGAGCACAAACAAACTATACAACTACTGAAAAAGAACTCCTTGCTATTGTATTTGCTTTTGACAAATTTCGATCATATATCGTTCTAGCAAAAACGGTGGTCTATACCGACCATTCTGCTCTTAGATACCTATTTTCAAAACAAGATGCTAAACCAGGATTAATCCGTTGGATCTTACTCTTACAAGAGTTTGATATTGAAATCCGAGATAAAAGAGGAGCAGAAAATCTCGCCGCTGATCATCTTTCTCGTCTTGAAAATCCCGAATTAGAAGTTCTAAATGAATCGGCCATACAAGACAACTTTCCTGATGAATATCTATTGAAGATAGATTATAAAGAAATCCCATGGTTTGCAGACTATGCAAACTACTTAGTTTGTGGATTCCTTGAAAAAGGATTATCGTACCAAAGACGAAAGAAATTCTTCAGTGATATAAAACACTATTTCTGGGAAGATCCACATCTGTTTAAAAGTTGTCCCGATGGAATAATACGCCGATGTGTATTTGGAGATGAAGCTAGTAAAATTTTAAACCATTGTCACAAAGGACCAACAGGAGGGCATTATGGGCCTCAACTAACAGCAAGAAAAGTTTATGAAGCTGGATTCTATTGGCCTACAATTTACAAAGACGCACACCTTCTTTGCAAATCCTGTGATGCATGTCAAAGGGCCGGAAAAATAAGTCAACGTGATGAAATGCCACAAAATGTCATCCAAGTATGTGAAGTATTTGACATTTGGGGTATTGACTTTATGGGTCCATTTCCAAAATCTCATAATAATCTATATATACTCGTAGCCATTGATTATGTATCTA
The DNA here is from genome assembly GCF_046630445.1 of Rutidosis leptorrhynchoides. Classification (NCBI taxonomy): domain Eukaryota; kingdom Viridiplantae; phylum Streptophyta; class Magnoliopsida; order Asterales; family Asteraceae; genus Rutidosis; species Rutidosis leptorrhynchoides. The sequence goes on from NC_092336.1 coordinate 411,588,356, forward strand.
AATGGGCGGAAGCACAAGCTCTCCCAACTAACGATGCACGAGTTGTAGTCAACTTTTTAAAACGTCTTTTTGCAAGGTTTGGAACACCGAAAGCTTTAATAAGTGATCGGGGTACTCATTTCTGTAATAATCAACTTGAGAAAGTTCTTAAAAGATATGGAGTAACTCATAAAATCTCCACCGCATATCATCCACAAACAAGTGGACAAGTTGAAAATACCAACCGAGCTTTAAAACGTATTCTAGAGAAAACCGTAGGATCAAATTCGAAGGAATGGTCCATTAAATTGGAGGATGCACTCTGGGCTTTTAGAACAGCCTACAAAACTCCAATTGGAACCACACCTTTTAGACTTGTTTATGGAAAAGCATGTCATCTTCAAGTAGAAATTGAACACAAAGCATTTTGGGCTTCGAAGACATGTAATCTTGATTTACATGAAGCCGGACGTCTACGATTAAGTCAACTAAACGAATTAGAAGAATTAAGACATGAAGCATACGAAAATTCGTTAATCTATAAAGAAAGAACGAAGAAATGGCATGATAAAAGAATCAGAAGTTCAAAAGAATTTAAAGAAGGAGACAGAGTTCTTCTTTTCAATTCACGATTCAAGCTATTTCCTGGAAAATTGAAATCAAGATGGTCTGGACCATTCATAGTCAAAAGAGTTTTTCCATACGGAACGATAGAATTAATAAATTCAAATGGGATTGAATTTAAAGTTAATGGTCACAGAGTTAAACATTACATACATGGTCCGATGGAAGTCGACAACGAAGTTAATCACAATTTCGACACCACAGCTAACTAAGTGTGGGGAGAATCAAGTCTTTAAAGGATAATATGTATTTCTGTTAGAGTTAGATTGTCTGTTTTCGTGTAGTTTTCGAAAATAGAACACGTATGGTCTTTCCCTAGCAGACCCTAAAGAACTAGTCTTCTCCCCCCATTCTGAATTTTTATTTTTTTAGGTTTCTACGAAATAAAGACTGCCTGTGAACTAAACCATGGTCTAATGCTACACGCTTTGATCACTAAACATAATAATGACATACTACCGAGCGAATTAGTATCAGTAATCAGAGAAAGAATGGACGGAGTTAGAAAAGAATCCAGATGCGAAGATAATAAGTTACAATTTGGTAAAGGAAAATCAAAATCCGCAGCGAAAAGAAGAGCACGACACCTAGAACGATGTCACAAATGCGGAAAATGGTCACATGGAGGTAAATGTTCAAATAATCAAACCTATTCAAATACCGAATTTGTTACTTTATGCAGAGACGGACCGTTCATATGTTTAGAAGAAAAGACACTGAATGCTCGGGGTTACGCCTATGCAGCCATGGAAAACCAATTAAACCGACTATCTTATGAATGGAATAGATCATATAACTAAGAAATCTATTTCACAGGTATGTCTGTACAGTTTTTATTTTTATTTTTATTTTTAACCTTTTGATAATAAACGCTAATTTGTTCGATAAAAAGTATTAAATTGGTATTAAATAAAATTAGGTTTGGCGACCGAAATTATTGATATCATTCAAAATTTTATTACATCACTGCGAAATTTAACGTTTATTCTTAAGGTATAAATATCTTTAATCAATCAACCCAAAATATTTCAAAAATTCGTCATGAGTTAAATTAGGTCTTGGAACCGAAATTACTTTACCGAAAAGAGGGGCGCATATTTTTGATAATATTTGATTGATTAAAGTGGGATAAAAAGACAAAAAGATTTTTAAATTTATCTTTACCATGTTTTTAAAATTAATATTTAAATCTTAAATTAATATTGTAAACTTTGTAAAAACAATATATTTAAAATTGTAAATATTTGAAAAATTAATATAAGTTTGGTGTGAATTTATAATATGAATTTTTAAATTAAGTTTGGTGTGAATTTTTAATTTTTAAAATATGAATTTTTAATTTTATGCATTTCAAATTTTAAGTTTGGTGTGAATTTTTAATATTAATTTTGAATTTCATATTTAAGTTGTGTGAATTTAAAAACAAAAATTTACTTTATCTCATTAAGTTAAGAATATGATTTTTAAAATTCGTCGTAAGTTGAAGACTAGGTCTTTGAACCGAAATTGCTTTACCCGAGGGAGGGACGAGAACTTTTATTATCATTATTTTTAATCTTATTGATTTAAAGTATGCCAAAAACATAAAAAAAAACCAAAAATCTTAGCTTTTAAAACAATCGTTACAAAAAGACAAATTTTAAAATTTTGTCGAGAGACGGACTAGGACATCGATCCGAAACGACCTCGTCCTAAATAACAAGGGAAAAAAAATTTTAAAATTAAATACTTAATTGTTTTATAAGTTAAAGATTACAAAAAAAAAAAAAAAAAAAAAAAAAACACACTGCAAAAATACAGCTCGAAACTGCACCCGAAAAACACGAAAAAAAACCCCCAAAAATCCCAATTTTTAACCGTTAATCACCAAATTTTTTGCTAAAATCATGTTGAGAAGGATGCTATCTAAGAATTACTCAAGAAAAACGGTAAATTTCTACACCTAAACACCATTTAATTCGAAATTTGATGTTCTTGAGCTATTTTTTCCCCAATTTGATTTTGATGCTTTTTAGTGTAATTAAGCTTAAATTGTTTATGCATTATGCTTGTATAACCTAGATTGATGCTGTTTAACATGATTAGAAGCCTTAAACTTCATATTTTGAGTAATCTAGGGTTTGTGTTCTTGAGCAAATTTGGGGCTTTTTGATATAAACAGGTTATGGCCGATTTTTGTCATGAATTGTTGCTAAATTGAGTAGTGTAACATGTCTAGGTAGTTAAATGATCCAAACTTTGAGCCTAAACATGATTTTGAGAATTAAAGTGGACTTTTTCAAGTCTAAAATTCATGAACTTGATTTTTGAAAGATAATGCCATTTGAGACTTGTTTAATTGCTAGTAATGATTATTTTGACATGTTATTTGAGTTGAATGCTTATGAACTTGGCGAAAATTTTCGTATATGCTTATTTGAAAAAGTGTAGATTTGATAAAAATGTTAAAATAAGCTTAAGTTTGATATAAATTGATAATGTCATTGTAATTATTTTGATTGATGATTTTGCTGACACTAATGCATATTTGGATGCACAAAATTTGTGTTTGATGTGTTTTGCAGAATGAAAGGGGTGAATCTTCATCCCAAGCCCGCAATGCTCCTGCTGAGAATTTGGAACAACAGGAGGTGGATAACTACTACAAGCAGGATGTACCTCATCCAGTCATGACCTTTTCCGATATGCATTTGGAAGAGTTGCACCCGAACCTGAGATTTGACAGACTTTGGATAGATTATCCAAAATATCAACGGGGTTTGCATACTCTTCACTCTAAGGTTGTTGAGGTACCGAGGGTCATAGAATGGGGACCCTTAGAAGCTGTAGAATTGGCCGGGCCAATTAGGGAATTACTTGTACAGAGGTATGGTAGTTCTTCTTTTAATGACTGGATATGTTTATTCACCATACGTAGACCTGTATATAAAGTATGGTGTGAAGAGTTGTTATGTAGTATAGAGTTGAATGATCGGGTAGCTAGTTTAACCGATCGTTCTTTTATTAGATTTTTGTTAGGCGGTTCGATGCACCACATGTCTTTACTAGACATGGCTCAGGCTTTACGTATATATACGCCTGAGGAGTTAGCGTCTGCCGATTGTAGAGGATTGATACTAAACGGTAGAAAGATAGATGAGAATTTTGATACACACGGTGTGTGGAGTCAAATGACAAGCCATCACCGTTTCAAAGGGGGAAACTACTCTTATTTGGATATAGATAGAGCCGAATTAAGAGTGATACATAGGTTTTTAGCTAATTCGATTACACAAAGGGGTAAGAAGAAAGAAAAAGTAAATGAACAAGATTTGTTTTACCATATGTGTATTCGAGACCCACAGAGCGCTGTAAGTATACCATATTGTGTGGGTTATTATTTATCAGCTATGGTTCGGGGGATGCGACCACATAGCATAATAGGAGGTGGTATTTTTATTACTTTGATTGGTGAATATCTCGGTGTGGATATAAGTCGGGGGGATTATTACTAGAAGAGCCGGAACCCCGCGATACTATAGGTTTAAATGTATACCATGGTGCGAAAGTTTTGAAGAGGCGAAATAACGCCGCAGTACGATACCATGGTAGACATCCACAGGTGGAGAGAAACCAGCAACAAGGTAATGTAGGAGGGGGGAATGAGATGCAAGAAATGCATAGGTTTATAGCTTCTCAGGAATACGAAAATGCTAGACAGAGAGCATTTGAAGATTGGCAAGTTCATCAGAACCAGATCATAGCTCATTGCCAACATATAAGTAGAAACTATATTCCTACACCGAAACCCGTCTTCCCTCCTTGGTCTATAGAGATGCAGCCACCATATCCTACGTATGACCCTGCCGAAGCATTCTATAGCACTTATGGTTATGCCTGGAACCCCTATTGGTACCAATATCATCCTTAGTTTACTTATTATTATTTTTTTTTTATTTTGTAATTTGTAATTATTGATACATTTAATATTTTAGTTAATATTGTAATCATTTTTATAATTATCTAACTTTTATTCTTAGATTTTAATAATTTTTGAATGTGGGGTAATATACCAAACTTCAAAAATATGTATATATGTTTGCAGTTTATCTTATGTACACAACAGGGTAAAACAACGCATTTTCAAAGACTGGCATTAAGTTCAGCAAAAGCAACTAATTTTGACGACAAGATGCAAAATATATGTGAAATAACAACAAGACGGAATGAACAAATGATGTGCACCATTTATCATTCAGCAAACAAACGCCAATATATTTGGAAACTTTGGTAAAAATTTAATCATTTTCACACAAATCACCCTCAATAATTTAAATTGTTACTGATTTCTTGCAAATGAGGGCATTGCAAGATCTTAAGTGTGGGAAGGGATTAAATTCTTTCGGATTTTAAAATTTTTATATTAAACACTTGGTTACCATTAAAAATACTAGTAAAGCAGTAGTTGTATTAGAATCTAGTGCTCTCTGATAAAAAAAGAACAGCCCTAGTCTTATATACTGACTACCCAATTCTAGTAAAATTTTTCAAAATTTTCAATTAAATGAATTCAAAATCATGTTTATACATATTTATGAACGATAAAACTAGGTTTTAACACCGAAATTATTGTTACCTCGGAAAGGACATAAATTGAGAAACAAACTAAAATGTTAAAATTCATTTAAAATGGAATAGAGGACGATAAAAAGGAAAATAAAAGCCAAGTGTGGGAAAATTTACCAAGTTATTTTAAACATATGTCACATATATCTGTAACAAATAACTGAAAATACTTTTGCTTTGGACTAAACTAAACTGTTTTACCCGATGAAAGAAAAGAAGAGATGGATCTACACGATGAATCAATTCCATCATTAAAAGGAAGTAAAGTCTTCCGAAAAAGACACGCGCTTCTTGATTTAGGTCATGAAGTTGTCGTCCAGACCAGCTGTAGGTTGACGAAAAATCTAGAAAAGTCATCACTAAAATCAGCAGGAAATCCACGGACCTCAGCATTAAACAGGGTCGCCAAGTGGTCAGATTTATCCTAACCATGAGAAGGATTTATCTCGTACAATGGGGGGGCACCATGCAAATTAGCTGGATAAGACTAATGAATCAGATCCCCAGAAAGGATAATCTCCTTAAAGATTAAAAATCAGCTTTTAAGACTAATATTACTCAATCCTAGAGATTGACCTTAAAGATTGAGAATTACAAACTCATGGAATTCGATGATATCTAAACTCGAGCTTAAACGAGAAAATATTTTGATAAAAATTACAAACCGATTTGTTTTCTGAAAACCCTATTTTCAATGCGTTCATTACCATTGAACGTAAAATCCTAGGAATTCACCTGGAATTCATTAGGTCACCTGAACCAAATCGGGTGTCAACCGTAAGAACGGTGGTTGCATAGTGGTCAAAGACAGGACCTTGTGCCAGACCGAAAAATTATAAGGGTGAGCTTTACTATTGCTCCTACCAAGGATAGTAATTGCGTCCGACACGTTATAGACCATAATCAAAAGCATGTCATGGGACATTGCCTTAACAGTTGCTTGTTCAACGCTTTCCTTTACAACCGGACGGTAGTTTGCCGAAAGGTAATATACGGAACAAGTAAACTGGACGTGTTGCTTTCCAAATACAAGGTTAGCAAGTGGGTGACACAAAACAGCAAGTTTTGAGCTAAAATTTTCAAATCTAAAACCCACCAAACCCACAAAAATATTTTGCAAACACCGGTAAAGGGTTATTCCGGAAAACTTATCTAGGGTAAAAACTAGATTTAATTTTCAAAAGATCAAATGTTTTCATAAAGATCCAATTTCCTTAATGGATCTAAATTTTTATAGTCATGTGGGACTGTAAACCATATCATTACTACCATTGTTTATACCGCCGTATAGAAATCACTGATGTACAAAGTGTGAAGAATAAAGAAGTGATTCTAGTGTTTCAAGACGATATTGCTTGAGGACAAGCAACGCTCAAGTGTGGGAATATTTGATAATGCTAAAAACGAACATATATTTCATAGCATTATTCCTCAAGAAAGACAAGCTTTTAGTTGCAATTGTTCTATTTACAAGTGATATTCGTTTGTATAATAAAAGGTGAAGACAAAAGACAGATTCGACGAATTGAAGACGCAAACGACCAAAAAGCTCAAAAGTACAAAAGACAATCAAAAAGGTTCCAATTATTGATAAGAAACGTCTCGAAATTACAAAAGTACAAGATTCAAAACGCAAAGTACAAGATATTAAATTGTACGCGAGGACGTTCGAAAATCCGGAACCGGGACCAGAGTCAACTCTTAACGCTCGACGCAACGGACTAAAAATTACAAGTTAACTATGTATATAAATATAATATAATATATAATTAATTATATTAATTATATATATATATTATATATATAATAAAAACCGTCGGCAGAGAAAACTCCAAGATGTGAGCTGTAATTTCTATCTCCGCGACTCGCGGAGTGTGAAGGCCAAAAGGGCCGCGAGTCGCGGAGCCCCAAAAATCACAAATCCCTATAAAGCAAACCGAATTCTGATCAAAATTTCATATTCTATTTTCTCTCTTCTCTATCTATACGATATATATATATATATAATTTATATTTTAATTTTAATTTTAATTATAATTCTAATAATAAGGGTATGTTAGCGAATGTTGTAAGGGTGTAAGTCGAAATTCTGTCCGTGTAACGCTACGCTATTTTTAATCATTGTAAGTTATGTTCAACCTTTTTATATTAATGTCTCGTAGCTAAGTTATTATTATGCTTATTTAAAACGAAGTAATCATGATGTTGGGCTAATTACTAAAATTGGGTAATTGGGCTTTGTACCATAATTGGGGTTTGGACAAAAGAACGACACTTGTGGAAATTAGACTATGGGCTATTAATGGGCTTTATATTTGTTTAACTAAATGAAAGTTTGTTAATGTTAATATAAAGATTTACAATTGGGCGTCCCTATAAATTACCATATACACTCGATCGGACACGATGGGCGGGGTATTTATATGTACGAATAATCGTTCATTTAACCGGAAACGGGAATGGATTAATAGCCACTAGAATAATTAAAACAGGGGTGAAATTACATTCAAGGGTAATTGGTGTACTTGTTAACAAAGTAGTAAAACCTTGGTTTACACGAAGTCGATAACCTGGTGTATTCATTAAACAAAGTATTAAAACCTTGTTACAATTCGAATCCCCAATTAGTTGGAATATTTATCTTCGGGTATAATAATAATTTGACAAGGACACTTGCAATTTATATTTATGACTGATGGACTGTTATGGACAAAAACCAGACGGACATATTAAATAATCCAGGACAAAGGACAATTAACCCATGGGCATAAAACTAAAATCAACACGTCAAACACCATGATTACGGAAGTTTAAATAAGCATAATTCTTTTATTTCATATTTAATTTCCTTTATTTTATATTTAATTGCACTTCTAATTATCGTACTTTTTAATTATCGCAAATTTTATTTTATCGCATTTTTATTATTCGCAATTTCATTATCGTTATTTACTTTACGCTTTAATTTAAAGTCTTGTATTTATTTTATATTTTACATTAGGTTTTAACTGCGACTAAAGTCTTAAAATCGACAAACCGGTCATTAAACGGTAAAAACCCCCCTTTATAATAATAATATTACTTATATATATATTTGTATTTTTATAAAAGTAAACTAATATAGCGTTGAGCTTTGTTTAAAGATTTCCCTGTGGAACGAACCGGACTTACTAAAAACTACACTACTGTACGATTAGGTACACTGCCTATAAGTGTTGTAGCAAGGTTTAAGTATATCCATTCTATAAATAAATAAATATCTTGTGTAAAATTGTATCGTATTTAATAGTTTTTCCTAGTAAAATATAAACTATTTTATATACACCTCGTACGACATCAGTTGTCCTATTTAGTGACGTTCATATGGAATCTATTATAATCATTTAATTAATTATTCGGGTTGGGTAATTGATTATTCAAACTGATCAAGTGGGTAAATTAATATTCATATCTAATCAAAACAGGGGTAGATTACATACAGTGATAACTGGTGTAATTGTTGACAGAAGTGATAACTGCGTCACAGTTTAAATCCTTAATTAGTTGGAATATTTGACTTCGGGTATAAGGGTAATTTGACGAGGACACTCGCACTTTATATTTATGAGCGATGGACTATTATGGATAAAAACCAGATAGGTATCAAATAAACCATGACAAAGGACAATTAACCCGAGTAACAATTAATTAAAATCAAAACATCAAACATCATGATTACGGAAGTTTAAATAAGCATAATCCTTTTATTTCATATTCTATCGCAATTTTATTTATTGTTATTTTATTTATCGTCATTTATTTATTTTACGCACTTTAATTATTGTCATTTATCTTTACGCTTAAAGTTTTAAAATCGACAAACCGGTCATTAAACGGTAAAAACCCCCCTTTTATAATAATATTACTACTTATATAATTATATATATTTTATATAAATATAGTTAAAAATATAGTAAGTATCACCAGCTCCCTGTGGAACGAACCGGACTTACTAAAAACTACACTACTCTACGATTAGGTACACTGCCTATAATATTGTAGCAAGGTTTAAGTATATCCATTCTATAAATAAATAAATATCTTGTGTAAAATTGTATCATATTTAATAGTTTTTCCTAGTAAAATATAAACTATTTCATATCCACCTCGCATAACATCAAGTATTTTTGGCGCCGCTGCCGGGGAACTATCTTAAAAGCCGGAAGCGCAACGCTAATAATAAAAAAAAAAAATTATTTTTATTTTACTTTTATTAAAAGTCGTTTTTGTAAAAATACGTTTTAAATATTCGAAAATATAAAAAGAAAAAACAAAAATATAAGCATTTTTAAGATTTTGTTAAATATTTAAGTTTTATAAGTTTCTTTATTTTTATTTTAGTTTATAAAAAATATAAGTTTTATTAACTATCTTTTATTTATAGAAAAAAAAAACAGAAAACAGATATAAAGAAAATAAAAAAATAATAATAAATAAAGAAAAAACGCGTCAAATTTAAAGCTGTCATCTGAATTCTGGAACCCCGCGACTCGCGGGGTTTTCTGCATTAATTACCGCGACTCGCGGAGCTTCTCTGACACGCGAACAGAAACCCTAATCCTGCATTAATTACGATTATTAACTATTTATTATTATTATTTAACCCTAATTATTATTATTATTATTAGTTTTATTTTTACTTTTACTTTTTATTTAATTTATGTATTTAGTATTAATTAGTTTTATTAAATTGTAAAATTAGTAGTTTTATTAAATAAAATAATATAAAAATAATATTTTTATAAAAATTGTACTTTTTACAACTTTTTATATATTTTTATATTTTGTCCCTTTTTAATCATTGTAGCGTAATATTTGTATTTTTAGCTCATATTTAATTTTAAACTTAGTTTTTGCTATAGTTATTTTTACTCCTAGATTTTTAGGCTTTGCCGTAGAATTCCTTAAGTGCTTTTTCTTTAGACTAAGATTTAGGTACTTTAGAATTTTGCGACGCCTTTTTAAGTTTTAGTTTCTTTTTAAGTTATTTCCATTTGAGATTTAGTTTTTCCTGTAAGCTTTAATATTTTTAGACACCTTTTACTATGTATCAATTATCATTTCAATTAGTAATTTCAATTTGCGATTATAATTTTAAGTTAGTTGTAGTAATAAGGTTAGGTTAGTCAAGTATTTTTAAGTTTTTATAAGTTTCTTTTATTTTTCCGTCACCTTTTATTTTTCAACCATTTTTTCTTTTTCGACCTTTTTCGACGAACTCTTTTTCTTTCTTATTTCTCGCTATTCTAGTTTTAGGACATAGATTTTTATTCTACTTCTTATCTAAATTTCTTAAAATTACGAAAATTTATTTTGAGTGGTTAAATTGATAGACATCAAAATTTTCTGGTTCGTAGTAATAGTTGGATTTGTACGTGGACCGGGTTATTGGAGCCAAACAGTACTCAATTATATTGAGACCAAACGAATCCTGCCCCTCTGCTGCATCTTTTGGCTATTCGAAACGTGGGCAAAATCAGAAAAGTCTATTGATTGGATAACTTATTATAATTTTTCTTTCCTTTTAAAAACTAATAGGATATTCAGTGAATGCACCGAGCAAGACGTTCACTACCTTTTGTACGTTCACCACCTGTAACTAGATCAAGACATTTAGCAAATATTGTCGCCGTTGATTTTTCTTTAGAATCGTCATCTAGTCGAACAAGAACTCCAACTCAAATTTCTGATAATCCATCTTTTGAACCCGACTTCACAATTAAGAACCCGGAGCATATTCAAGGACAATTCCAAGATCTTGAACCACTAATTATTCCTCCTGAGCCACAAACCATTAAATCAGAATCCTCTAGTGATTCGTATTCAACAAATTCAATTATGGAAGTAACGGAACCTCTAAGTATGGAAGATCGAATGAGAGCCACACACACGGGCCAAGGTCACGCCATTATTAAGCCAGAAGTTAATGCGCCAGATTATGAAATCAAAGGACAAATTCTACACATGGTGACTAATCAATGCCAATTTAGTGGTGCGCCGAAGGATGATCCTAATGAACATCTACGTACCTTTAATAGGATCTGCATACTATTTAAAATCCGATAAGTTGAAGACGAACAAATCTATCTCATGTTATTTCCCTGGACTTTAAAGGGAGAAGCCAAAGATTGGTTAGAATCGTTACCTGAAGGGGCGATTGACACATGGGATGTTTTAGTTGAAAAATTTCTTAAACAATTCTTTCCGGCATCCAAAGTCGTGAGACTTCAGGGAGAAATTGTTACGTTCGCGAAAATCCAAATGAAACATTATATGAGGCGTGGACAAGATTCGGAAGGATGTTGAGAGGATGTCCTCAACACGGATTAGATACTTTTCAAATAGTACAAATCTTTTATAAAGGCGTAGACATCGCCACACGAAAAGACATCGACATAACAGCTGGTGGTTCCATTATGAAGAAAACCGCAACTGAAGCTTACAAAATTATTGATAACACAGCCTCCCACTCGCATGAGTGGCACCAAGAAAAAGATATTTTTCGTTCATCTAAAGTGGCTAGAGCCGATTCTAGCCATGACTTTGATTCCGTTTCAGCAAAAATAGATGCTTTCGAAAGACGAATGGAAAAGATGAATAAAGATATTCATGCAATACGAATCAGTTGTGAGCTATGCGGTGGACCACACTTATTGAAAGATTGTCACATTGAACCAACATTGGAACAACGAGAGAATGTTTCCTATATGAACCAAAGGCCTGGAAATAATTATCAAAATAATTATCAACCGCCAAAGCTAAACTTCAATCGAAATCAAAACATTCTTTACAATCCAAAAGGACCCGAAAATAACTGGTATAACCAACAAGGTCCGAATAACCAACCAACTCAAAACAACACTTTCAATCAACAAAGACCTGGCTTATATAAACCACAACAACAAACCGAAGAGAAAAAGTCAAATATGGAAGACGTGGTATTCAAGCTAGTTGAATCTCAAACACAATTTATTGAAACTCAAACCCAAACGAACGAGAGATTTGATCAGTCATTAAGAACTCAACAAGCTTCCATTTTGAATCTAGAAAAACACGTAGGTACTCTTGCTAGCATGATGAGTGAGAGGGAACAAGGAAAGCTACCGAGTAATACTGAAGTAAATCCTCGGAATGAGAATGTTAATATGGTTTCAACGAATTCTGAAAAACCAGCACCAGAAGATGGGAAGGTTTTAGATGAGAGTACCAATGAAGAAGTTACACCACCACCACCCGAGTATGTAAAGCCAGTGGTGGCACCATACAAACCACCCATCCCGTTTCCAAGAAAAGGAGTTGAGTATGAGCAAGTGATAGGTAATAAAGATTGTGATACCTCTGGAAAGAAGAAGAAGAAAAAGAATAAGAAAGTGCAAGAAACAAAAGCCGTAAATATAAACCCGGTGAAGACAGTTCCACCAAAACCTCCACCTAGGGTAGGTGATCCGGGTGAATTTATTGTTCCTTGTCTACTTAGTGATTGTGTCATGTATGATGCACTAGCAGATTTAGGTGCAAGTGTAAGTGTTATGCCTCTTTCCTTATATAAGAGATTAGGTGTAGGTAAGTTAAGTCCAACGGATATGAGTGTTCGACTCTTTGATCAAACCATTAAGCACCCAGTTGGAATTGCTGACAACCTACCCGTTTAAGTAGGCAATTTAACCTTTCTAGTCGAATTTATTGTCATTGACATAGAAGAGGACCCAAACATTCCTCTAATTTTAGGTCGGCCATTCTTAGCGTCCACCAAGGCGTTATTTGATGTAGGAAATGGAAGAATGACACTTAAAAGTGGTGACAAATCGATCACCTTTATGATTCGAAAGTCTAAATCTCCACCAACCAAAACCGTTGAACCAATAAAAATGATTGGTAAGAACCATGTTGTTTTACCAACTCCAACGGTAGTGCTTAACAATAATAAAACGCCTAAGTGTGGGGAAGATGAAGTAACACCTAATGATGACATGATAACAAAGAACCCCGTTGTTGATACGAAATTAGATAATCCCGTTATTAATAGTTCAATGAAGAAACTTATTAAACGGATTCGCGATGCTAGAACCAAGGGGAACTTTAAGTTATGTAACCGATTAGTATCCAATCTGTCGCCTAAAGAAAAGGCGAAGCTAGTTGAAATTGTGGATATAACACATGAATCCGACCAATGGCTTAAAGAAAAAGTCACGGATATGCAAGTTGATTATGGACCAAGAGAAATTGACGATGAAGCTAATCACAATTTCGACACCACAGCTACCTAAGTGTGGGGAGATTCAAATGTTCTAAAAAGAAAATGCTGTCTAGAATTAGTTGTTCTGTTCTCGTGTAGTTCCGAGAATGGAATCCGATTGGTCTTTTCCGCTAGCAGACACTAAAGAACTAGTTTTCTTCCCCCATTCTGAATTTTTTTTTTGTTTTGTAGGTTTTATATTAAATTAATATGCTTTTTAAAATTTATGTTTTGTGTGTTTTTTTTAAAAAACAAAAATGTACTTTATTTCATTAAGTTAAAAAAATGATTTCTAAAATTCGTCGTGAGTTGAAGATTAGGTCGTTGAACCAAAATTGCTTTACCCGAGGGCGGGACGAAAAATTTTGTTATCATTATTTTTAATTTTATTGATTTAAAGTATGCCAAAAAATACTATGTTTTATAAATTTTTGAACGTGGGGTTATATACCAAACTTCAAAAATATGTATATATGTTTGTATTTTATGTTATGTACACAACAGGGTAAAACATCGCACTTTCAAAGACTGTCATTAAGTTCAACAAAAAGCTACTAATTTTGATGACAAGGCGCAAAATATCAAATGTGATGTAAAATAATATGCTTACAAACTGGGTATTTTTAATCACTTTTCTACACTAATCACCCTCATGAATTTATAATTATAGTCTGATTTCATGCAAATGAGGGCATTGCATGATCTCAAGTGTGGGGAAGGGTTATAAATTCTCTCGAGTTTACACTTAGTTTATTTGCCAAATTTTGTGAAAATTTGAAAAATTTTCAATTAAATGAACTCAAAATCATGTTTATACATATTTATGAACGATGAAAACTAGGTGACAATACCGAAATTATCGTTACCTCGAAAAGGACATAAATTGAGAAACACCCTAAAACGCTTGAATTCATTTAAAATGAAATAGAAGAAAATAAAAAGGCAAAGAAAGAAACTAAGTGTGGGAAAAATGTACCAAGTTATTCAATTTAAAACATATATCACATATTTTTGTACAAGATTATTGCAGGTACTTTTGCTTTGGACGATACTAATCAGTTTTACCCGGTTTACTGTAATACATTTGAAAGAAAGATGGATCTACACGATGAATCAATTCCATCATTAAAAGGAAGTAAAGTCTTCCAAAAAAGACACGCGCTTCTTGATTTAGGTCATGAAGTTGTCGTCCAGACCAGCTGTAGGTTGACGAAAAATCTAGAAAAGTCATCTCTAAAATCAGCAGGAAATCCACGGACCTCAGCATCAAACAGGGTCGCCAAGTGGTCAGATTTATCCTAACCATGAGAAGGATTTATCTCGTACAATGGGGAGGCACCGTGCAAATTAGCTTGATAAGACTAATGAATCAGATCCCCAGAAAAGGATAATCTCCTTAAAGATTAAAAATCAGCTTTTAAGACTGATAATACTCAATCCTAGAGATTGACCTTAAAGATTGAGAATTCAAACTCATGGAATTCGATGATATCTAAACTCAAGCATGAACGAGAAAATATTTTGATCAAAAATACAAACCGATTTGTTTTCTGAAAAACCATTTTCATTGCGTTCATTACCATTGAACGTAAAATCCTAAGAAATTCACCTGGAATTCATTAGGTCACCTGAACCA
This sequence comes from Rutidosis leptorrhynchoides, assembly GCF_046630445.1. Taxonomy (NCBI): domain Eukaryota; kingdom Viridiplantae; phylum Streptophyta; class Magnoliopsida; order Asterales; family Asteraceae; genus Rutidosis; species Rutidosis leptorrhynchoides. The sequence goes on from NC_092336.1 coordinate 411,603,475, forward strand.
AATCGGGTGTCAACCGTAAGAACGGTGGTTGCATAGCATGGTCGGAGACAGGACCTTGTGCCAGACCAAAAAAATTATAGGATGATCTTTACTATCGCTCCTACCAAGGATAGTTCTAGCATCCGACACGTTAAAAGACCATAATCATCTGCATGTCACGGGACATTGCCTTAACAGTTTCTTGTTCATCGCTTTCCTTTACAACCGGACGGTAGTTTACCGAAAGGTAATATACGGAACAAGTAAATTGGATGTGTGCTTTCCTATACCGGGATAGCAGTGGATTACACGAACCTAAATGTTTTTAGCCAAAATATTGATCCACAAATATATTTTGCAACACCGATGGTGGGTCAAATCAGAAAACTTGTCTAGGGTAAAATCTAGCTTGAATTTTTAAAAGATCAAATGTTTTCATAAAGATCCAATTTCCTAAAGGATCTACATTTTTATAGTCATGTGGGACTGTAAACCGCCTTTCAAATGTGCACTTTGCTTTGGAAACCGAAAGTAAATCGGCTATTTGATTGCAAGTGTCGTTGACCTAAACCCAAGGCAACTGTGGATGACACACCCACCTTTAACCATCATTACTGTCATTGTTTATACCGCTATATCAAAATCACTGATGTACAAAATGTGATGAATAAAAAAGTGATTCATGTATGTTTTTATTTCAAGTTCTGTATTGCTTGAGGACAAGCAACGCTCAAGTGTGGGGATATTGATAAGGCTAAAAAGGAACATATATTTCATAGCATTATTCCCCAAGAAAGACAAGATTTTAGTTGCAATTGTTCCATTTTCAAGTAATAATCGGTTATATTAAATAAGTGCGAAGACAAAAGGCGAAAACGACGAATTGAAGACACAAAGGTCCAAAAAGCTCAAAAGTACAAGATACAATAAAAAAGGTTCAAATTATTGATGAAGAACGTCTAAAATTGACAAGAGTACAAGTTACAAAACGCAAAGTACACGATATAAAATTGTACGAAAGGACGTTCGAAAATCCGGAACCAGGACATGAACCAACTCTCAACGCTCGACGCAACGGTGTAAAAATTACGAGTCAACTATGCACAAGAATAAAATATAATATTTAAATAATTCATAATAAGAATAATATTAAATAATAAAAAGTTGTTAATTGAGCATAGTTCAGGGGTCGTAAATGAAAATTCAATTTCTAATTTCGCCTATAAAAGGCTATGTAACGATCAATTGAAATATCCCTTTTTCTATCCTAAAAATCTATTATGAATATCAATATCTAAAAATCTCTATCATAATGTTAATGTAATAAGATATAACAATAATCTTAATTTTAATTTTAAATTATGATAATAATAAGATTTATGATAGAGATCGTTTGAGTGTGTAAGTCGAAATTCTGTCCGTGTAACGCTACGCTATTTTTAATCATTGTAAGTTATGTTCAACCTTTTTATATTAATGTCTCGTAGCTAAGTTATTATTATGCTTATTTAAAACGAAGTAATCATGATGTTGGGCTAATTACTAAAATTGGGTAATTGGGCTTTGTATCATAATTAAGGTTTGGGCAAAAGACCGACACTTGTGGAAATTGGACTATTGACTATTAATAGATGGGGGGTATTGTCTAATTGAGTGACAACTCATTGGAGTCTGTCGAACCTATCTTCAAATTAATTATCCTAATAATTAATAATGATTATGGTTGTCCTATTTAGTGACGTTCATATGGAATCTATTATAATCATTTAATTAATTATTCGGGTTGGGTAATTGATTATTCAAACTGATCAAGTGGGTAAATTAATATTCATATCTAATCAAAACAGGGGTAGATTACATACAGTGATAACTGGTGTAATTGTTGACAGAAGTGATAACTGCGTCACAGTTTAAATCCTTAATTAGTTGGAATATTTGACTTCGGGTATAAGGGTAATTTGACTAGGACACTCGCACTTTATATTTATGAGCGATGGACTATTATGGATAAAAACCAGATAGGTATCAAATAAACCATGACAAAGGACAATTAACCCGAGTAACAATTAATTAAAATTAAAACGTCAAACATCATGATTACGTAAGTTTAAATAAGCATAATCCTTTTATTTCATATTCTATCGCAATTTTATTTATTGTTATTTTATTTATCGTCATTTATTTATTTTACGCACTTTAATTATTGTCATTTATCTTTACGCTTAAAGTTTTAAAATCGACAAACCGGTCATTAAACGGTAAAAACCTCCCTTTTATAATAATATTACTACTTATATAATTATATATATTTTATATAAATATAGTTAAAAATATAGTAAGTATCACCAGCTCCCTGTGGAACGAACCGGACTTACTAAAAACTACACTACTCTACGATTAGGTACACTGCCTATAGTGTTGTAGCAAGGTTTAGGTATATCCCATCCGTAAATTAATAAAACTTGTGTCATATTTTGTAGTATTTTGTATTAAAAATAATACTATTTCGTACCCTCACGCTACAATACCACGACGATATGATATGTCAAAACCTTGTATACGTGTCCCGATATTTAAAGTGCGTAAAATAAATAACAGAAATTAAATGACGATAAATAAAATTGCGAGAATTAAAATTGGGATAAATAAAAATGCGATAAATAAATTGCGATAAATAAAATGTAATCAGTTAGCTAGGAACAATTAGCTAGGAACAGTTAGCGTGGATTCTTAACAAAATTTCTTATAGTTAATTTGTTTGCTTCTAACAAATTTTATTTTGTCAAATGTTTTTTTCATTATGCCACTTGTTGAATTCTGATAAATCAAAATCCAAATATGAAATTGAATGAAAATGATTATTTTGTGGTGAACGGTTATGTATATCTGTGGATGTAAGTAGGATAGTAAATGACTGTTGAATCAGATTTGAAGAATGTACAGTGTAACTTATTAATGCGAAATCTAAATATTCCTCGGGTATTACCTACCCGTTAAAATATTTTCACCATTAACAGTTTGTACAATAAAAATTTTAATTACAATCTCTATGAAAACATATATACATATATATTTTCTTCAGACGTAATCATGGATTTAATGAGTCAATGTGATATTAAACTCATCAGATTTACGGTTAGAACTAGAGTACATAATCTCTAAAATATTAGAGATTACATAATCGCCGTGAAGGACGAAGATAGTTTATGTAGAACGATTCATAGAACGATGATTATGCTTGAGGTATAGATTGCGAGGTTGAGATGTGTGATGATGTTGTTGTTATTGGTACTGGTTATGCTGCTGGTGCTACTGATTGTGGTACTGTTGGTGTCAGTGATGTTGTTGAAGCTGGTACGTTTTGCACCATGTTTTCCAAATTGATTACTCGAGCGCGAAGTTCGTTGAATTCTTCCATTACTACAAGATGATTGTCGGTCGGAACGAGCGGATGAATAAGGTTTAGAATTTTAGATAGAATATAATCGTGTCGAACTACTCTGGAAATGACCCTAAAAATGGTATTTCGGATAGATTCGCCGATAAGTGCTTTCAGGTTCTTCGCCAAGAGGGCAATTTGGTTGGTGGAAAGGATCGCCGTCTTCGTGTCTCCATTGATTAAGTCGACTACGAACCCATCAGATGAATTGGGGATAGCTGATTGATTGATTCATTCTGGTGACACCGCTTTCGGAGCTTAGGTGAATATCCATGGCGAAATAGTTGTCAGAATAACTATCGGAATAGCTATCGAAATCTGAGGGACTCGAACTGTTTGAGGGATTCATCTCGTACAATCAGATGAAGTATTTTCGATAAGAAATAGATTATAGGATGTAGATTAGTACCCTGCAATACATAATTTACATATGCATATATAATACTAAAATCCCATAAGTTACGAAGGAATCTACGAAAGCTGTCAGGCAAAGGTAACTATAATAGATACGCTAAGATATGAATTTATCTATACACTGTCTATGCAGTAGAGGCAGTAAGAAGTGTCTAGACTTTAAGGATGATAAGCAAATAATTTTCGACGCTAATTATAAGCAAAACTTTTGACATGCAGACACGGTCGAAGTCCAGACTCACTAATGTATCCTATCGACTTATCAGTTAGAAACACTAATGCAGACCAGGTTCGCTAAGACCACCGCTCTGATACCGACTTTAATAACCCGTCCTAATCCATCCGGATGAAGTCCACATCGATTATAAACGATTCACAATAGTTTATTACATTGCGAGGTACTTGACCTCCATATGATACATTTTACAAACATTGCATTCGTTTTAAAAGACAAATTTTCATTTACATCGAAAGTTGACGGCATGCATACTATTTCATAATATATCTAACTATAATTGATTAAATAATAATCTTGATGAACTCAATGACCCGAATGCAACGTCTTTTGAAATATGTCATGAGTGACTCCAAGTAATATCTCTAAAATGAGCAAATGCACAGCAGGAGATTTCTTTCATACCCGAGAATAAACATGCTTTAAAGTGTCAACCAAAAGGTTGGTGAGTTCATTAGTTTAACATAAATAATCATTTCCATCATTTTAATAGACCACAAGATTTTCATTTTCAGTTCTCATAAATATACGTCCCATGCATAGAGACAAAAATATCATTCATATGGATTGAATACCTGGTAACCGACGTTAACTTAATGCATAGAATATCCCCAAACAGAACCTCTCGTCTGTATAATAATAATCTCGAAGTACTAAAGCATTCGTACCCCGAATGGGACTTGTCAAGATCCATAGATCTATCTTTAGGATTCGTGTCAATCAGGGGCCATTTCCCTAAATTCTTAGGTTACCAGACTTGAAGGGCGATATTCGGTTAATAATCCAACCATAGAATGTAATTTTAAGTACTTGTGTCTATTTCGTAAAACATTTATAAAAGCAGCGCATGTATTCTCAGTCCCAAAAATATATATAGCAAAAGCATTTAAAAAGGGAGCAAATGAAACTCACAATACTGTATTTTATAGTAAAAATACATATGACGATACCGAACAATGTAGGGTTGGCCTCGGATTCACGAACCTATATCATTTATATATTCATTAATACATATAACCGTAATCGAGCAAATATTTATATTATTATTAGTGATAATTTCTATATTATTAACTTATATATTTTATCATATATTCAATTTGTATATTTTAAATAAAGTATTTATATATTTAAGTCATGGTTACTATATTTTTTATATATATATATATAATCTTTTGTTTACAAAGTAATAGTTATAGTATTACTAGAGTAATATTAATAATAAAAATGATAATAATTATAATACTTAGTATTACTAATAAGATGATAATGTTAATAATTCTATTAATGATAATAATTATGATATTAATAATTATAACTGTAAACATATTAATTTTACTGTTGATGACAGTTTTAATAAAAGTAATAACTTTGAAAATTTTAAAATATAATGATACTTTAGTTTGATACATAATGATAATAATAATAACAATGTTGGTAAATAATAAATTTTATCATAACACCGTATTAAATTTGTAATCTATATCTATAGTTACTATAATTTAAAGTTAAAACAACTTTCATAACAATGAAATAATAATCATGTTTGTAACTATAATCATCATAAAGATTAGTAAAATGATAATCTTTCTCATGTTACTTATGTTAGTAGTAATAATAATAATATCTAAAATTAACAATACTAGTACAATAATAATAATAATTAGTAGTAATAATTATACTAATAATAATAAGTGTAAATTAATAATACTAATTATTATATTACTACTAATAATGATAATAATAAACTTCATGATAATAATAATGATTTCTATAATAATAACTGTAATATATTAATTTTTCGTTTAATGATACTTATAATAATGATTTTAGTAATTACATATTAATAATACTTATTATAACATAAATAATCATACTTATGATGATAATAATAATAATGACAATATTAATGGTAATACTTATAACAATAATAATGATAAATATGATATTAACAATTATAAACATATTGATAATGGTAATACTTATAAAATGATACAAAGTTTAACATTAATGATAATAATAATAATAATCCTAATCATGTTAATAATGATAATAATAGTTATGTTAGTAATAACCTTAATAATAATACTTTAAGTATTCTAATAAACATGTTAATTATATTTGTAATAATAACAATTAAGGACAACAACAATTAATATTAATAATAATAATCATAATAACATTAATAATAATGATCAATAATAATGATATTTACAATATTATTAATAATAGATGTAAAGATAAGGATTATACCCTTTGTAAGAAATTTTACAAAAAGATTGCCCAATACTGGAATCGAACCAAAGACCTCCCGTTCACAATCACTACACTTAGCCAACTGAACCGTCCAACTTTTCTGATTTATTTGGAATCCTTTATTACTTAACCCATATTTTACTTATTTTCTTTTCATCTTTTTCATACTCCTAATGAATCAATGAGTGGTACAATTAATCGTAACCTTTAAATTGTTTTTGGGATGTAATAACAAAACGTAAATGGTTTAGATTAGGTGTTTGGAATATCAGAAAGATAAAGAAAATGTAACAGCATCATTTAAAATTTTCACAGAAAAAAATTATGAAACTCAAACCATGATTTCGAAATCAAACCGTTTTAGACTAAAATCTCAACATGAAATATACTGTAAATCACCTCTATAAACTTTCCAAAGTATTAATTGAACTTGAATTAACAACCAGAAATCGAATTTAATGAAGAACAAATGGTTTGACTTTTTGTTCAAACAACTTTGACTCAAGAATTACAACTCAATTTGAGGAATTGGAACTCGAGGCTTTGCAGATAGATTAAGTGGAATATTTATAACAAAATTACATTATTACATTTTGAAATTATTTTTGAAATCAAGCTTTTTAAATCCTAACTCAAGAACAGAGCAACCGGCGGTTGTTCTTTAATTTTTTTTTTTTAAATCGACTCAATAGAAGCAGGTATATGCAATATATATTTGCTGATAATAGGTTGAACGAATTACATAATACTAGGATGGATCGTTTTATATATTTTCAATTGTCGACAGAATCATAATCAGAGAAATAGAAAAAAAAATAAAGTAGATGTGTAGTTGTGATAGATTTTGGATTATCTCAGTGTTTGGAATCATTTAAATCAATCAGAGATAGTAAGCCGCATATATAACAGTTAGACAGCTAAGTATAACATATTGGATCCTTTTTTTTCTTTTTTTTTTAAATATAAAACTTAATTTTAATAATAATAATCCTATTAACAAATAATAATAACAATACTGAATATTATTAATAATAATAACATAATAATATTAATAATAATATTAACAATTCTAATAATAGTAATAATTATCTTAATAATAATAATGCTACTATTAATAACAATAAATAATAATGTTTCTGATAAACATTATAAAAAAATGATGATATTAGTATTTTTAATGATAAAGATAATTATAATGACATAATTAATATTACTACTGATAAGGATAATAATTCGTATTATTAAATAATAGAAAATAAAAAAAATTATAATAGTAATAATATACTAGTTTGCACATATCGAATTTCATATTTGTATCATAATATTATTAATATTGATATTTATTTTAATATTAATGAAAGTAAGAATATTTAATAATCATAATAATAACTTTTTAGTAAATTTTTATTATTTATACATTATACATTTGTTACAATAATTAGAAATCATATATAGTCATGATAATATCATACATATATTTCTTTTAATAGTAATTTAGTTACTCAAATTATTATTTTTACATTTTTAATTCTAATTGATTAAATGTATTTTATTAATTCAAATTATTATATATATATATATATATATATATATACTTTTATTTATATTTATATATATATATTTATATATATACACACTTATTTATGTACCTATATATATATATATATATATATATATATATATATATATATATATATATATATATATATATATATATATATATATATATATATATATATATATATATATATATATATATATATATATATATATATATATATATATATATATATATATATATATATTTATTTGTAACAATTTGTTCGTGAATCGTCGGACATAGGTCAAAAGGGTAAATGCATTCATGTAACTGTTCCAAAGTTTTCGAGACTCTACATTACAGACTTTGCTTATCGTGTCGAAATCAAATAAGAGTTAAGTTTAAATTTGGTCGGAAATCTCCGGGTCATCACATTATCTTCATCAACAGAAGATGAACCAGTATCAAGATTCAATGGCTTGTTAGCTGTACCAGTACCCGTAGCAGTGTCATCAGATGAGAATGAAGAAGTAGTAGAATGAGAGGGTACTGGTAGATCATCACCATGAAAAGTCCCAGGAGTGGGACTAATCACTTTACCATCAACATCAACAATGATTTTTAGAGGAATCCAAGACAAAGTAGACGGAGTAGCAGCAACAGGTGAAACAAAAAAGTCCGAATAAAGCAGCTTTGAAGTGTCACCTGAGTTGATTCTATCCAATGTATCCACTTGACCAGGTTGATCAAGATACTGTAGAATCTCTAGTAATTTTGCATCTGGTAGCTGGTGGACAATAACGAGTGCACTGAAGGGAACAATAGTGAGATATTCAACCAGATAGGTAACCTTTGGATCCAGTGTTGCTCCTTTATGGATAACTTTTGGGACTACCTCTTCAGCTTTTGTTATTTTACACACATAAGTCTGTTCAGCAGAATCAGCAGCCTTAGTATCAGCAACCATTTCTTCCTCAAATGTAGAAACAAAGTTTTTCAATGCTACATTATCATCAACATTATCCTCCACATAACCTGTAGCATCATCTGAAACAAAAGAACCAGTTAAGTTAGCAAGAGCAGAATCAAATAAATTTGACTCAATAATCGCATCTAATGTTGGTCTCTGGGGAATGACTTGTGTTTTAGTCACCCCTTCGATTGAGACAGAGTGCGGTGTCTATAAGTGCAGCTGTGACTCTGCTGATTCATTGGGGGAATGTGATAACGCAGATTCTGTAAGATATTTGTCAAGTTTATATGTATTGGTGTGACACTCATCTTTATTATCCAAGTTACAATACGCTGGTGCAGTAGATTGTGCTGGCTCAACATGATGAAGAGCTGGCTCAAGTCTGCTTTGGGAGTGAGGTATGATCTCTATTGGTTATACTATCAATAGTCAATATCTTTCAAAGTAGTTTTTTTATAAAAGTGTGGATGTGATGGGGTAGAAGAACATGCGTTGCTGTTTCTCTTCATACTTGTTTTGAAACCAGTATGAGATAAAATATTTAAAGCACCTTTGGTTTCTACAGAACCAGTTTTGACACTTGAAAGAATATTTTCAACAATTTGAGACACATCTGGTTCAAGGTCTGGAGGAGCATCAGATAGCAATTTCCTTGGTGATCTAGCAGTTGGGACGGGTGCTGTCTCTACTTGAGGAGCACCAGATTGCATAGCCAGTTCATAAGACTTAGCAGTTGAGACCTCCCCCGTGGCTTGCTGGGAACCAGTAGCGGATACTTGAGATAATTCTGCACCAAGAATTGTTGAGCAACAGATTCCACAACTAGTTTAGTAGAATCAGTATTTAAGACTGGTGTTATCTCAAAAAGAGGAGTACCAGATTCTATAACCAATAATACTTTACCAGTAGTTGCGAATATGGTTGTCCCTTTGTTAGCTGATGGATCACCTTATTTGACTGCTGACTCTACTTGAGGACCTCCCCTCAGTTGTAGTAGCGGTAGAGGTTGAGGCTTGGTGTGTGTGTTGAGCAGAAGCTAGATACTCTGACATTTTTGGAGATAAACCAGGATATTGCTCAACATATTTGTGGGTAAACATCCCTCCCTCTTTTTCCACAAATAGCTTGGCTAGATTAGTGATTTTGCTGTAGTTGGCCTCCAGATTATATTTAAAACAAAGATTTAGGAATCTGGGAAAGAGAACAATTTCACTTCATTTGTTCTTAATCACCATTTCTCTTAATTTGATGTAGATATGATGAGCATAATCAATGTTTCTATTAAAAATAAGATCATGGGCAAGTTTCAGCTCAAAATCTAAGCACTGATCAAAGCTCGCTGCTTTTGAACTCATACATTGAGTTAGAACACCAAAGAAATAACTCCATAAGTTTGACATGTTCTTCCTTTGTGGACTGTGGTGAGTAACTGGACCATCAAAACCTACGTACTCCAAAACTTGCTTCTTGTATCGATCACTAGTAGGAGATCAAACAAATGGTCCTTTGGAAAGATGAAGAGCTTTTCTAATGTTGCCCGGAGTAATTGAGCAGTCATATTCTTCGGTTACCATGCTAGTGATACACTCCCTGCACTTTGGCATTGTACCAAGTCTGCAAGTGTACTAGAAACGTCCAAGACAGGCTGGATAATTAGAAGCTGGTACTCCAGAAATTGCATAGGCAATAGGTGAGTGGTGAAAGTAGTTAACCATCGGTTCATAGCCATTATCGGATCGATTGGCTGGAATAACTAAGGTGTGTGGAACGTTGCCTTTCGAAAAGCGCAGAAGATGATGCTCAGGGGCACCAGGTGTTGGAATAAGATGTTGATGGAGAGTGAATAGTGCTGCCGGTGTCTGTTCTTCTTGCTTTTCCTCTCGGTGTTGTGAGTTTTGTTGTTCCGATTGATTTTGTTTTGCCATTGTTGACGTGTGAAGATGAAGATGAACATAAAAGATTTTGAAAATTGAAAAAGTCGAGAGAGAAATCAGAAAGTTAGGGCTTGTAAAAGTAAAGACTTAATTAAAAATTGAAATCTTTTATTAAATTGACATGGATTGGTTGTAGGTATGGAGGAGAGAGAAATAAACATTGTCTGACAATTACAGGCACCTAGGCAGATGTGACAGGTCATTTGATTAACGTATAACTAGTGAAAGTACTCATATTTCCCATTAAGCATTAAATGCATTAGGTATTTTAATTTAAATAAAGTCAAAACATGGGATGTTTTTATAGGAAATACCAAAGATTAGTGCATTTAATTTGTTTTGTATTTAATTTAAATTATTGGGAATAAATGAGATTCATTTAATTTTGAGATCATCTTTGACTGTGTCAACTATTTAATTACTCTCTCCGTCCCAAAATAATTGTCTCATTTGACTTTTTTGAGTCTTTTGTCTACAACTTTGACTATATTATTTCGGTTTGTGTTATATAATACTTGATGAAAGTTATATCAATAAAAAGACAATTGAAAACTGAACACATTCATTAAGTCTCATCAATTATCGTATAGCATGAATTGAAATAATTACGTCAAAGATGTAAACAAAAGACTAAAAAAGTCAAATGGGACATTTATTTTGGGATGGAGGGAGTACATTTTATAGATTTGGCTAAGTAGAAAACCTTGTCGTACTGGTTGTTCACTACATATATGTATACAAGCAGTAGACAGTCAAGAATGTACTACTAGTTTGCCTTGTGCAATGTAGTACCAGCACGACAACAAAGTTGTCTTCTACTGTTAGAGTTCAAGTATACCCAGCTCAGGATTGAGATAGTTGAAACATTTCTCATCCAGTGGCTTCTGCTGACTGTTGATCTATTGAAATGAAGTGTAGCTCGACATCTCCTTTTTTACATGATCCCTGATGAAATGATACCGTACATCAATGTGTTTGGTCCTTGAGTGCATAACAGGATTATTGGTGATGGCAATGGCACTGGTGTTATCACAATAAATTGGTGTCTTTGTGAACTTCACACTATAGTCCTTTAGCTGGCTTTGAATCAATAGTACTTGAGTAGTACAACTACCAGTAGAAACATACTTTGATTTAGCTATAGATGAAGACACAATGTTCTGCTTCTTACTGGTCCAACTGACTAGCCTTACACCAAGTAACTGGCAACCACCAGTTTCCTGACTATTTTACAACTTGCAAAATCTGCATCTAATTACCCTATTAGATCGAAATCTTGGTCTTTGGGATACCAAAGATCACGTTTGAGAGTGCCCTTTAGATACCTAAATATCCTTTTTACTGCTAGCAGTTGTGACTCTTTTGGATTAGCTTGATATCTAGCATACAGACATGTGGCAAACATGATATCTGGTCTGCTGGATATAAGATAATATTTGGAACCAATCATACCTCTATATTCAGTGATATTGACTGATGTACCAGTTAAGTCAGCATCCATTTTGATAGCTGCTAATATGGGAGTCCCTATATCTTTTAAACAGGTCAGACCAAATTTATTTAGCATATCATTGATATATTTATCTTAACTTATAAAAATGCCATCATCAAATTGTTTGATTTCTAGTCCAAGAAAGTATTGTAAATCTCTTTGTAAACTCCTTTCATAAGTCATAGACATAAGTTTTGAAAAATCTTGACAATGCTTTTCATTTGTAGACCCATAAATATTATCATCCACATATATCTGTACCAGCAAGAGATTACCATATATCTCTTTTGAGAAAAGGGTGGTATCAATTATTCCAACTTTAAAGTCTAAATCAATGAGGTACACATGAAGTGTCTCATACCATGCTCTAGGTGCCTGTTTCAGGCCATATGTCTCTCCATAATCCAATCCATCTTCTTGCCTAAAACCTTGGCTACCAGTCTAGCCTTGTTTCTGATTATAATCCCATCTTCATCCATTTTGTTCGTAACTACCCACTTGGTACCAACGATTTTCTTTTCATCTGCATCAGGTTTAGGTACCAGCTTCCATACTTTGTTCCTATAAAACTGAGGGAGCTCATCTTGCATAGCTCCTGCCCAACTGAGATCTTTTAATGCTTCTTTAGCATTTGTGGGTTCAATGGTAGATACAAAATTCACATGCATACAAAAGTTACTGGTTGCATGCTTTCTTGTTTATACACCACTAGCCAAATTTCCAATGATCTGTTCAATGGGATGCTCCTTAGTCGATCTGGTGTTATGAACAGGTGAGCTAATTGTAGAAAACACAACATCGGGATCATAAGTAGGCACAACAGTGGGGGACTGTTGTACTTCATTAGTGTAACCAGTGCCAAACTATGATCGTTCAGAACCAGTGGACCTCTACTCAATTTGTAATACTTCATTAGATCCAGTAGGTCCAATTGGTGTAGAAACAGATGGAATTGAAAATTCCATTTCATTTTCATAGAACCCAGCAGCATGGATTGGTGTGGGTAGTGCTGCTGGTTCTTCTTCATTAAGAGCTGGCTGAGTAGACTCTACAAAAATTAACTCATCATGTTCTTGACCTGGAGATAAAGGTTGGAACATTTTCATCAAATGTAACATTTATTGATTCTTCAAAAAATCTTCTTCTTTCATTGTAGACCCTATATGCCTTTGACATGTTGGAATATCCAAAAAGTAGTCCTTCATCAGCTTTGGCATCAAATTTTCCTAGCTGCTCATTAACACACTTAGCAGTGTGTTGAGCAGATGTACACCAAGAAGCTACAACCCTTTTTTAGGCCACTGAACTGGTTCTTGACTTCTGCTGCTTCTGAGTGAAGAGATTCTAAAGCATAATTTTGATTTTCAAGTGTGGAAAATTCATTAGTTAAGGTCTTAATTTCATCAGATTTGCCTTCATGTTTTTCATTTAAAGATTTAATTTTATTTTTGAAAACTTCTTCACGTTTTTTTCCTCTACAGAGATCAATTCTAAGATAGTCAATCATTTTTGCCTTTTAATCATTAGTATAAGTTTAAAAGTTTTCATCCTTAAACAGCATTTCAGATTTCCATTGAGGTAAATCCCTTCTTTGGTCAGCTTCCCACATATCAGCTAGAAATGTACTACCATTTTCTTCCTCATCAACTTCCTCATTTATATCTCTAGCCATCAAACACAACTTCTTACCAGATGAGTAACCAGTGCATTTTTCATCAATTTTAATCCCAATAATGATGTTCAGCAACTAACACTTTCTCTGGTTTCTTATCCTTCTTTTCAACCTTTGAGTTTTGTACTTGTTTTTGTACTTGTCAGCTTTTGAGAATGAATTTGCATGTGTGGAAGGTTTTCTGGACATGCACTTAGATACAAAATGTCCTACCTTCCCTCAATTATAACACTCAGATTTGGGGTATGCTACTGACTTGCTTGAATACCTAGCACTGAGTTTCTTGCTGAGTTTGCATGGCTTACTAGTCGTAGTATTGGTGAAAGTCTTGAAATGCCTAGCCAATAAATCCATACCCTCAGCAAATTCTTCCACATCATCACCATCACTACTTTACTCTGACTCAGTCACATTCACCTCATCATCGTCTGCTGCCTCTTCTTCTGCTAACAACTTTTGAACCAGTAAGGCTTTTTGTGGCTTTTTTTAGCAGCATCAACTAGAATAATATCATCTGACTTAGTAGTTTTTGAGGTGGTGGGGGCAGACTTAAAATTTTCTTTTACAAGTTTTGCTTCTGCCTTCTCATGGTTCCAAAGAGTACCATACAGAGATGAGATGTCAAAATTCTTTAAATTCTAGGTTGTCCTTAGAGGATCAGTGTCAGGTTTCTAATTGGCAGGTAATGAGTCAATGAATTTGTTGACTTGTTCAAAATATGTGTATTTAACTTTTAAACTTTCCAGGTCAGCTACCAGAGAGTTAAATCTGATAAAGGTTTGTTTCAAAGTCTCATTTTTGTAAGCAAAGAACAACTCATATTCTCTTTTTAAAGCAATGATTTTGTTTTGTCTGACATCATCTTTCCTATCATATGTAACATCAAGATAATCTAAAATTTCTTTAGCATATGTTTTTCTCTTAATCAATTTAAACACATGATTAGGTAGGGTTATAGCTATCATAGTTTTGATCTTAGGGTCAAGTCCAACATGACGTTTTTCCTCATCCTCCCATCTATATGGAGAAAGGATAACCTCTCTAGCTTCAGTTGCAGGTATAGCATCAATGGCGGTCATGGGAACATATAGGCTAGTTTTTGCAATGCGAGGCATGAGTGGGTCAATAGACTCAAGGTGAGACGTGAACCCATCTCTCCAAGTTTCATATTCATCTTCATTAAACTTGGGTGGTCTATCGGTAGAGCCATTTTCGAGATAAGTTGTGTTACTGTATCCATCCATTTGAGAATTCAGATCCAAGATATTAAATTATCAAGACTGAAGCTCTGATACCAGTTGTTGGTCCCGATTTAACAATGAGAAGTTTGTAGAGGGGGGTGAATAAAATTATTTTTGTTAATTAAACAAATTTAGCAGTTAAAGCATACAATCAACAATCAATTAAATCAGAGTCATATGTAATTTTAAACGTTATTCTTTTATTGATAAAATCTCAAAGAATCACAGTTATCCTTTAGCAGAATAGATAAACGGTTGATACCGCTTACACGAGATAGCTTTCAAACGAATGAAGCTTATACAAGTTCTGGACTCTATCGATTTGATACCTAAACCACCAATTTTTTAGAATTATGGTTTCATCTATTTATACGAGCCCTAGAAACTGTGTAATCGATCTATGATCCACTGGTACAAAGGATGCTTGTACTCAGCCAACAACTGTGGCAGGAAGCACGTGACTCCCCTTTCCTTCTTCGGAACCTAATTGCATGAACACCCCTTTGGACATTCGAATTGATTAAACAAATTGAATGTTGGGTTCCCTAGGTGTTGACAAAGCGTTAACCATGAACTGTGGATGGATTAAGCTTCTGCATTCCTTTTGTTGCATTGTAAGGTCACATATCAGCTACCAACTCGTGTCCTTATCTGTTCAACTTCATCTTTGATGTCAGTTTAATAGTGCCAATTGAAGTATACAACATAGTAAACTATCATGCTTGTAATGGAGCATGATTTGCCTAAGTATTGTGTGCTGCTCTAGCCTCTGCTGGTTCTTCAGTTACTGGTTCTTCTTTGAATGCTCGTGGTTATGTATACATCCTATGTTGTTCAGAACTAACCTTGAATCTTGAACTATCTTGTGCTGATAGTGAAGGCAGTACACTTAATAGTTAAACACAACATCTAATGTTGTTTTATAAATAAATAAACTTATGCTGGCCGACACATTACAACTAGTGTTTATAATAATGTTTTGTCATAATTAAATCCTTAATTCTACAGGGGACTCAACACATTCACAATTTAGCGGATTTAGGAGCAAGCATCGACCATATACCCTATTCTCTCTACAAGAGATTGGAGCTAATAGACTTAACACTTAACAAAATGACTATCCAGCTTACCGACCGCAAGATTAGATATCCTAAATGCATAGTTGAGAATGTCCTGGTAAAATTCGATAGATTCTTGTATCATACGGCCAGCCAATATGGCCTGCCACCAAGCCATACAGCTTGCCAAGTTTAAAGGAATTATGGTATGTGCCTACAGCCTTCTCGGCCCATGCATACGGCCTACCAAAGCAGACGGCCTACCAAAGCAGACGGCCAGGGTCTGGGCTCACCTATTTAAAGCCCATTTGTCTCCCCATTTTGCACACACTTCAACACACAAATATTCTCTCAATCCTACTTCTATATCTAGTTTCTCTCTAGGATCATGAAATAATTATTGATTAGCGATAATTACTTAGAGTAGGCATTAAACAGAGTCTGTAAATGATTGTAGGTGTGTCTGAAGTTGTCACTTTTGTACTTTCGGAACTCGATTAATCTACTGGTACTTCTATCTCTTTTATCTATCTATTATAATGTTTTCCAATATTATTATGATAGTTGATATTATTTCCATGATTAGCGTGTAGTTATCTTCAAGTGTAAATTACGCCGTAGTTAGTTATGATGCTGAAATAATAAGATGTCGTTGAAATGCTTTCAGATTATGTTTAAAACTCAATCATTTTTTCAATTAATAGAACGTGATTATAGGCTCTATTATTGGGAGGTCACGAACCCCCGATTCAGGGTAACTATCTTTGTCCTTCCTGGGTAAGAAAAATCTGCTGGATACATAATGCACTTGATGGAGGCACAACTGTTGTAGTACGTCAACATACACTACGAATTCCGGTAAACGACACTTTTGTAATGGAAACTCTACCTAGACACTAGGAGTACAAGGTTGGCCTTAAGCTATGCATGTGTAGTCACTAGCATATAAACATAGTAAGCATATACTGAAGCACAACGGTTGTTGTAAACTGATATCGGCTAAAAAGTCACGTTTTTACCCCTGATATTGGGCCCTAAAAGCCATAAAGTTACAAACTTTATTACAAAAATAATCACTTTGTCAGTTGATCTTGTAGATTAAGTAATTACAAATGCGATGCAAAAAGAATCAAGTAAAATGGAGCTAAAACAAAGAATCTAGAGCTAAAACGGTGAAAGACAAGAAATCAAGTTACGATCCAGGAAACCCAGTTGACCAGGCAAGCCAAACGGCCTGCCAAATGGCTTTCCTGGCTTAAAAACGGCCTGCCAAATGGGTTAAGCAAACGGCCCCTGCAAACGGGCTAGCTTAGCAAACGGCCTGTGCAAACGGCCTGCCAAACGGCCTGCCAGCCTTTTGCAGGCAAAAATCCAAGTCTATTTATAGGGCCTTCTCCATCCTTTTCAACACACACTCAATTTACAATTCATTTTATATTTTCAAGTTTTAGGTTTTTATCCGAAACGCTTATCTTTTGTATTAAACATGTATTCTTATCTTTTATGTTTAATAATGCATTCCGATATTACCATGATAGCTTAATTAATCTGTATGTTGCCATGATAGAAGTTTGGGTTAGCGTAATTATGTTAAATTAGTAGGGTTATCGTTATTATACTGAACGAGGAAATCTGATAGATTTGTATGCTAGTATCTTAAGGATTGACCAACCTAGGTTGTGATCAGGACTTGTCCATCTATATGAACTTAGCTACTTCATAGGATTAAGGCCCCTGGTTATACTGTATCTGAAGATTCTATGAACTCGGTATGGCAGGAACTTAGGAATTGAGACATGGATGACCTAGTATGCCTATTGACTGTTCCAAAGAGACCTCTTAGGAGCTGTTAAGATCTAGCTAGTGCCCTGACTGTATGATCTAAACCTATTGCTTGTTCTTGTTTGATTGTTGCCCTAGGATTAAATCATATCAACTGTCTAGGTACCTGCTAGGTTTCTATCTACTTTACCTTCAGTATATCAACTTTAATGCTGTATAATGTTTGTCTTGGTTTGATCTCATTAGTATGATGAAACGGTTGTTAGCTTTCATTTAAGGTTTTGTCAACTTAACTCGACAGAATCCTTCCGTTTGTGATCAGTGTTCAATCAACACGACACGTTGTTATTCAGTTAACCAAACTGATAACGAGGGTTATGATTAGAACTCAACTCACTAATAAACCTAGTGCTTTACTAGGGGTAATCTCCGAGGTATAGTCACATTTTAATTATACAACCACGTGACATAATTTTCACTACTCAATGAGAACTCTGAGAGTTTAGAGATAAGTAGGTCTGTGTAATTGACTCATCTAACCAGATCTACACCATTTCAATCATAAACTTTAATATCAACATAATTACCTTTCCCTAACCCAAACTAATATCTTGTTCAACATTTCCTTGATCTGCACACTCCGGACATCCTCCCACTTTATTTACCTTTCCGCAATTAGGACTTTAGCTTAAACCAACTACTATCTTTTATCCAGGTAATTTAAATAAAAGACAATTATCCACTTGATCTTCAATTCGTTAAACCATTCAAAAACAAGACCCTAGGTTAACTTACACCTTCTACATTAGAAAGTTAAAAGTAAATTTAGGCCCCACATAATATAAATTAAACGACAACTTCTGTGTGCTATACCAAATTTGACGCTCTGTGACCTAACGACGCCGCACGAACAAAACCGTCTATTTAGGATATATCATAAACTATATCCTGTATAGCCATGTAAACAGTCTCTAGGGTAGACTAAGTACATCACACCATAACGTGGCCTCAACATTGCACTGAGCCGAGGTATTCTTTAGTTAATTCTTAGGAACTGTTTATTTAAAGACATAAAGGATTGGACTGTAAGAACCCGAGTTTTTCCGTTAAACACTAGAAGATCGTTAGTTAAATCTTACGATTTTCCTACGCCAAATTTTTTTTAAAACATTTAAGAATATTTAATGGTGATTATTCAAAATCTACTTATTGGATTGTGTGAATTCATAATTAATCCTTAGAGGATTACTAGTATCAAAATGCGTGACATATTTTAGAATAACATGCTTCAGTTTATGAAGTGCATAAAAATAGTATAGTTATGAAAATTGCAGATAACGTCTCGAGACAATAAAAATACGGATAACGTTCTAATAATTATTTTTATATTTATTAACCATAAAAAATATATTTACTTTATTAAAAAAAAAACTTGAGAATATCGGTTAACGCTCGGGTAATGTCCCAACTTTACGGGTTCGGTTATCGACACTAGGCAACAAAAACGAATAATAATCCACTTGTAATGATTTTTTTATATAATTATTGTGTTTTTAAAATACTTTTAATTTATTAGGATTTCTTATCAAATTATAAGCGCGAGAAATTCGTTTAAACGGTCGGTTAACATTCCAACTTTTCGGTTTCGGTAATGGAACTTAACGAAAGTCCATAGAATTTACATAGGAATAAATTGTGAGTCCATGAACTCCTCATGGACCCAATTGGTCAAAATCCTCCTCCCCCTTGTGATCCATGTGCGAGAATTTGGCCCAACACTTGTACACTGTTAGGAATAGAATTCCTTGCAATTGATATATACATGATTAGGTGATTGATTACACTAGGCTTAATGGTTTAGCTCTTAATGTAAGGAAAATGATATGAGTGTAAATACCATTTTCCAGTGAAACGACCCCAAAATGTAACACGAGAAAACTACATTTTTTTTATAAAAATAGTTTCCTGTCTAACCATATGCGCGGCGCGTAAATGGGTGCGCGGCGCGCTAAAACGTAAAACAAATTCACAAGTTGACAACTGGGCAGACCACCAGTAACAGGCCATTTGCGCAGCGCGCAGGCCAAAGCTCGGCGCGCCTTAAAGCTGGAAAACAGATTCAGCCCATTTTAAACATGACATCCTTTTTCACCCCACACCGAGTTTCGTTAACCCCACACCAAAACCAACGATTTTCAAATATTAAATAGCCGGGTTTTATTCGACAAAAGTATATTACGACCCTCGGGACTCCAACGACCCATGAATACAATGAAATGTCCCGTTCTTATTGATTAAAAATGTTCCATATTAATTGATTTCGTTGCGAGGTTTTGACCTCTATATGAGACGTTTTTCAAAGACTGCATTCATTTTTAAAACAAACCATAACCTTTATTTCATAAATAAAGGTTTAAAAAGCTTTACGTAGATTATCAAATAATGATAATCTAAAATATCCTGTTTACACACGACCATTACATAATGGTTTACAATACAAATATGTTACATCGAAATCAGTTTCTTGAATGCAGTTTTTACACAATATCATACAAACATGGACTCCAAATCTTGTCCTTATTTTAGTATGCAACAGCGGAAGCTCTTAGTATTCACCTGAGAATAAACATGCTTTAAACGTCAACAAAAATGTTGGTGAGTTATAGGTTTAACCTATATATATCAAATTGTAACAATAGACCACAAGATTTCATATTTCAATACACATCCCATACATAGAGATAAAAATCATTCATATGGTGAACACCTGGTAACCGACATTAACAAGATGCATAAATATAAGAATATCCCCATCATTCCGGGACACCCTTCGGATATGATATAAATTTCGAAGTACTAAAGCATCCGGTACTTTGGATGGGGTTTGTTAGGCCCAATAGATCTATCTTTAGGATTCGCGTCAATTAGGGTGTCTGTTCCCTAATTCTTAGATTACCAGACTTAATAAAAAGGGGCATATTCGATTTCGATAATTCAACCATAGAATGTAGTTTCACGTACTTGTGTCTATTTTGTAAATCATTTATAAAACCTGCATGTATTCTCATCCCAAAAATATTAGATTTTAAAAGTGGGACTATAACTCACTTTCACAGATTTTTACTTCGTCGGGAAGTAAGACTTGACCACTGGTTGATTCACGAACCTATAACAATATATACATATATATCAAAGTATGTTTAAAATATATTTACAACACTTTTAATATATTTTGATGTTTTAAGTTTATTAAGTCAGCTGTCCTCGTTAGTAACCTACAACTAGTTGTCCACAGTTAGATGTACAGAAATAAATTGATAAATATTATCTTGAATCAATCCACGACCCAGTGTATACGTATCTCAGTATTGATCACAACTCAAACTATATATATTTTGGAATCAACCTCAACCCTGTATAGCTAACTCCAACATTCACATATAGAGTGTCTATGGTTGTTCCGAAATATATATAGATGTGTCGAAATGATAGGTCGAAACATTGTATACGTGTCTATGGTATCTCAAGATTACATAATATACAATACAAGTTGATTAAGTTATGGTTGGAATAGATTTGTTACCAATTTTCACGTAGCTAAAATGAGAAAAATTATCCAATCTTGTTTTACCCATAACTTCTTCATTTTAAATCCGTTTTGAGTGAATCAAATTGCTAAGGTTTCATATTGAACTCTATTTTATGAATCTAAACAGAAAAGTATAGGTTTATAGTGGGAAAAATAAGTTACAAGTCGTTTTTGTAAAGGTAGTCATTTCAGTCGAAAGAACGACGTCTAGATGACCATTTTAGAAAACATACTTCCACTTTGAGTTTAACCATAATTTTTGGATATAGTTTCATGTTCATAATAAAAATCATTTTTTCAGAATAACAACTTTTAAATCAAAGTTTATCATAGTTTTTAATTAACTAACCCAAAACAGCCCGCGGTGTTACTACGACGGCGTAAATCCGGTTTTACGGTGTTTTTCGTGTTTCCAGGTTTTAAATCATTAAGTTAGCATATCATATAGATATAGAACATGTGTGTAGTTAATTTTAAAAGTCAATTTAGAAGGATTAACTTTTGTTTGCGAACAAGTTTAGAATTAACTAAACTATGTTCTAGTGATTACGAGTTTAAACCTTCGAATAAGATAGTTTTATATATATGAATCGAATGATGTTATGAACATCATTACTACCTCAAGTTTAGTAGGTAAACCTACTGGAAGTGACAAGAAATGATCTAGCTTCAAAGGATCTTGGATGGCTT
Organism: Rutidosis leptorrhynchoides; assembly: GCF_046630445.1. Lineage (NCBI taxonomy): Eukaryota > Viridiplantae > Streptophyta > Magnoliopsida > Asterales > Asteraceae > Rutidosis > Rutidosis leptorrhynchoides. The sequence goes on from NC_092336.1 coordinate 411,625,766, forward strand.
GAAAGTTCTTGAAGTAGGATCATGACACAAAAACAAGTTCAAGTAAGATTTTTACTCGAATTAAGATAGTTTATAGTTATAGAAATTGAATCAAAGTTTGAATATGAATATTACCTTGAATAAGAAAGATAACCTACTATATATAACAAAGGTTTCTTGATCTTAGATGATTACTTGGAATGGATTAGAAAGCTTGGAAGTAAATTAGTAAACTTGAAGGGATTTTTGAAGTGTTCTTGAAGTGTTCTTCCTATGATGATTATAGCTTGATTCTTGAAGTGATTTTTGATGAAGATGATGATTAACTACTGAAAAAATACGTTCATAATAGTGTGTGTGTGTTGAGAGAGAATTAGAAAGAGAATTGGAAGTGAAATGGAGTGAATGATGAGTGGTAATTGGTGAGTGGTGAGTGGGGTTAAAAGGAGTTCTAGTTAGTTGACTAGCTCATGGTAGAAGTTAAAATTGATTAGTCATACATGACATAATCAAGATTGGAATCCCATGCTAGTTCCTATTGGTATATACTCATAGTAAGTACGTTTTGAAGCTGTGTATAATACGGGTAAGAATACGACTAGAATTCTTGATGAAAGAAAAGAATGGAAAAGTAACTGTAACCATTTTTGTTAAGTATGAGTGTTTTGATATATGTCTTGAAGTCTTCCAAAAGTATTTTAATACATCTAAATACACTACATGTATATACATTTTAACTGAGTCGTTAAGTCATCGTTAGTCGTTACATGTAAGTGTTGTTTTGAAACCTTTAAGTTAACGATCTCAATTAATGTTGTTAACCCATTGTTTATTATATCTAATGAGATGTTAAATTATTATATTATCATGATATTATGATATATTAATATATCTTAATATGATATATATACATTTAAATGTCGTTACAACGATAATCGTTACATATATGTCTCGTTTCGAAATCCTTAAGTTAGTAGTCTTGTTTATATGTATATAACTCATTGTTAATATACTTATTGAGATACTTACTTATCATAATCTCATGTTAACCATATGTATATCCATATATATATCGTCATGTCGTTTTTACAAGTTTTAACGTTCGTGAATCGCCGGTCAACTTGGGTGGTCAATTGTCTATATGAAACATATTTCAATTAATCAAGTCTTAACAAGTTTGATTGCTTAACATGTTGGAAACATTTAATCATGTAAATATCAATCTCAATTAATATATATAAACATTGAAAAGTTCGGGTCACTACAGTACCTACCCGTTAAATAAATTTCGTCCCGAAATTTTAAGCTGTTGAAGGTGTTGACGAATCTTCTGGAAATAGATGCGGGTATTTCTTCTTCATCTGATCTTCACGCTCCCAGGTGAACTCGGGTCCTCTACGAGCATTCCATCGAACCTTAACAATTGGTATCTTGTTTTGCTTAAGTCTTTTAACCTCACGATCCATTATTTCGACGGGTTCTTCGATGAATTGGAGTTTTTCGTTAATTTGGATTTCATCTAACGGAATAGTGAGATCTTCTTTAGCAAAACATTTCTTCAAATTCGAGACGTGGAAAGTGTTATGTACAGCCGCGAGTTGTTGAGGTAACTCAAGTCGGTAAGCTACTGGTCCGACACGATCAATAATCTTGAATGGTCCAATATACCTTGGATTTAATTTCCCTCGTTTACCAAATCGAACAACGCCTTTCCAAGGTGCAACTTTAAGCATGACCATCTCTCCAATTTAAAATTCTATATCTTTTCTTTTAATGTCAGCGTAGCTCTTTTGTCGACTTTGGGCGGTTTTCAACCGTTGTTGAATTTGGATGATCTTCTCGGTAGTTTCTTGTATAATCTCCGGACCCGTAATCTGTCTATCCCCCACTTCACTCCAACAAATCGGAGACCTGCACTTTCTACCATAAAGTGCTTCAAATGGCGCCATCTCAATGCTTGAATGGTAGCTGTTGTTGTAGGAAAATTCTGCTAATGGTAGATGTCGATCCCAACTGTTTCTGAAATCAATAACACATGCTCGTAGCATGTCTTCAAGCGTTTGTACCGTCCTTTCGCTCTACCCATCAGTTTGTGGATGATAGGCAGTACTCATGTGTAGACGAGTTACTAATGCTTGCTGTAATGTCTGCCAGAATCTTGAAATAAATCTGCCATCCCTATCAGAGATAATAGAGATTGGTATTCCATGTCTGGAGATGACTTCCTTCAAATACAGTCGTGCTAACTTCTCCATCTTGTCATCTTCTCTTATTGGCAGGAAATGTGCTGATTTGGTCAGACGATCAACTATTACCCAAATAGTATCAAAACCACTTGCAGTCCTTGGAAATTTAGTGATGAAATCCATGGTAATGTTTTCCCATTTCCATTCCGGGATTTCGGGTTGTTGAAGTAGACCTGATGGTTTCTGATGCTCAGCTTTGACCTTAGAACACGTCAAACATTCTCCTTTGTATTTAGCAACATCGACTTTCATACCCGGCCACCAAAAATATTTCCTGAGATCCTTGTACATCTTCCCCGTTCCAGGATGTATTGAGTATCTGGTTTTATGAGCTTCTCTAAGTACCATTTCTCTCATATCTCCAAATTTTGGTACCCAAATCCTTTCAGCCCTATACCGGGTTCCGTCTTCCCGAATATTAAGATGTTTCTCCGATCCTTTGGGTATTTCATCCTTTAAATTTCCCTCTTTTAAAACTCCTTGTTGCGCCTCCTTTATTTGAATAGTAAGGTTATTATGAATCATTATATTCATAGATTTTACTCGAATGGGTTCTCTGTCCTTCCTGCTCAAGGCATCGGCTACCACATTTGCCTTCCCCGGGTGGTAACGAATCTCAAAGTCGTAATCATTCAATAATTCAATCCACCTACACTGCCTCATATTCAGTTGTTTCTGATTAAATATGTGTTGAAGACTTTTGTGGTCGGTATATATAATACTTTTGACCCCATATAAGTAGTGCCTCCAAGTCTTTAATGCAAAAACAACCGCGCCTAATTCCAAATCATGCGTCGTATAATTTTGTTCGTGAATCTTCAATTGTCTAGACGCATAATCAATCACCTTCGTTCGTTGCATTAATACACAACCGAGACCTTGCTTTGATGCATCACAATAAATCACAAAATCATCATTCCCTTCAGGCAATGACAATATAGGTGCCGTAGTTAGCTTTTTCTTCAATAACTGAAATGCTTTCTCTTGTTCATCATTCCATTCAAATTTCTTCCCTTTATGCGTTAATGCAGTCAAGGGTTTTGCTATTCTGGAAAAGTCTTGGATGAACCTTCTGTAGTAACCAGCTAGTCCTAAAAACTGGCGTATGTGTTTCGGAGTTTTCGGGGTTTCCCACTTTTCAACAGTCTCTATCTTTGCCGGATCCACCTTAATACCTTCTTTGTTCACTATGTGACCGAGGAATTGAACTTCTTCCAACCAAAATGCACACTTTGAAAACTTAGCGTACAATTCTTCCTTCCTCAATACTTCTAACACCTTTCTCAAATGTTCACCGTGTTCTTGGTCATTCTTTGAGTAAATAAGTATGTCATCAATGAAAATAATGACAAACTTGTCAAGGTATGGTCCACACACTCGGTTCATAAGGTCCATGAACACAGCTGGTGCATTAGTTAAACCAAACGGCATGACCATAAACTCGTAATGACCGTAACGTGTTCTGAAAGCAGTCTTTGGAATATCATCTTCTTTCACCCGCATTTGATGATACCCGGAACGTAAGTCAATCTTTGAATAAACAGACGAGCCTTGTAGTTGATCAAATAAGTCGTCGATTCTGGGTAGTGGGTAGCGGTTCTTGATGGTAAGTTTGTTCAACTCTCGGTAGTCGATACACAACCTGAATGTACCATCTTTCTTCTTGACAAACAAAACAGGAGCTCCCCACGGTGATGTGCTTGGTCGAATGAAACCACACTCTAAAAGTTCTTGTAATTGGCTTCGCAGTTCTTTCATCTCACTGGGTGCGATTCTGTAAGGAGCACGAGCTATTGGTGCAGCTCCTGGTACAAGATCTATTTGAAATTCAACGGATCGCTGTGGGGGTAATCCCGGTAATTCTTTCGGAAATACATCGGAAAATTCTTTTGCAATGAGAACATCATTGATGCTCTTTTCTTCAGTTTGTACTTTCTCGACGTGTGCTAGAACAGCATAGCAACCTTTTCTTATTAGTTTTTGTGCCTTCAAATTAATAATAATATGTAGCTTCGTGTTGCCCTTTTCTCCGAACACCATTAAGGGTTTTCCTTTTTCTCGTATAATGCGAATTGCATTTTTGTAACAAACGATCTCTGCTTTCACTTCTTTCAACCAGTCCATACCGATTATCACATCAAAACTCCCTAACTCTACTGGTATCAAATCAATCTTAAATGTTTCGCTAACCAGTTTAATTTCTCGATTCCGACATATATTATCTGCTGAAATTAATTTACCATTTGCTAATTCGAGTAAAAATTTACTATCCAAAGGCGTCAATGGACAACTTAATTTAGCACAAAAATCTCTACTCATATAGCTTCTATCCGCACCCGAATCAAATAAAACGTAAGAAGATTTATTGTCAATAAGAAACGTACCCGTAACAAGCTCCGGGTCTTCCTATGCCTCTGCCGCATTAATGTTGAAAACTCTTCCGCGGCCTTGTCCATTCGTGTTCTCCTGGTTCGGGAAATTTCTAATAATGTGGCCCGGTTTTCCACATTTATAACAAACTACATTGGCATAACTTGCTCCGACACTACTTGCTCCGCCATTACTCGTTCCGACACCATTTGTTCCTTTCGTTCTATTAACCCCTGGTCCGTAGACCTCACACTTCGCCGCGCTATGACCATTTCTTTTACACTTGTTGCAAAATTTGGTGCAGAACCCCGAGTGATACTTTTCACACCTTTGGCATAGCTGCTTCTGATTGTTGTTGTTGTTGCGGTTATTATTGTTGTTGGGATGATTGTTGTAGTTGCTGTTGTTGTTGTTGTTGTTGTTGGGCCGTTTGTTGTAGTTGCGATTGATGTTGTGATTGTTGGGATAATTGTTGCGATTATTGTTGTAATTGTTGTTGTTGTTGTTGTATTGGTGATTCTTATCACCGTTTTCCTCCCACTTTCTTTTGACTTGCTTCACATTGGCCTCTTCAGCAGTCTGTTCTTTAATTCTTTCTTCAATCTGGTTCACTAGTTTGTGAGCCATTCTACATGCCTGTTGTATGGAGGCGGGCTCGTGTGAACTTATATCTTCTTGGATTCTTTCCGGTAATCCTTTCATAAACGCGTCGATCTTCTCTTCCTCATCTTCGAATGCTCCCGGACACAATAGGCACAATTCTGTGAATCGTCTTTCGTACGTGGTAATATCAAATCCTTGGGTTCGTAACCCTCTAAGTTCTGTCTTGAGCTTATTGACCTCGGTTCTGGGACGGTACTTCTCGTTCATCAAGTGCTTGAATGCTGACCACGGTAGTGCGTACGCATCATCTTGTCCCACTTGCTCTAGATAGGTATTCCACCATGTTAACGTAGAACCTGTGAAGGTATGCGTAGCGTACTTCACTTTGTCCTCTTCAGTACACTTACTTATGGCAAACACCGATTCGACCTTCTCGGTCCACCGTTTCAATCCGATCGGTCCTTCGGTTCCATCAAATCCCAAAGGTTTGCAGGCAGTGAATTCTTTGTAGGTGCATCCTACACGATTTCCTGTACTGCCAGATCCAAGGTTATTGTTGGTATGTAGCGCAGCCTGTACTGCGGCTATGTTTGAAGCTAGAAAAGTACGGAATTCCTCTTCATTCATATTCACGGTGTGTCGAGTAGTCGGTGCCATTTCCTTCAAAATAGTCAAATGGAACAAGTTAATCATACAGAATATTAAGAGTAGTTAATAGTATTTCGTAGCATAATATGAACTCATTTATAAAAGCTTTTTCTTCATATTAGCGTTTTATAAGTTTAAATTCGGGTAGTACCTACCCGTTAAGTTCATACTTAGTAGCTAATATACAATTCAACTACTACAATTCTATATGAAAAACTGATTGTAATAATATTTCGCGTTCAAACTTTTATACAATATTTTACAAACTTACAATACCGCTTATTTTACATAAAGCATGAAATATAGCACACAATAACTTTGATACAAGATAGTTGTGAAGATAATTCTAGCTAGTACACAAGTCGTTCAGCAAAGGCAATAAAGACACGTAATTCATACGTCCAGAAACAAGTCATGCATTCTGGTTTTACTAGGACTACTTCCCATCCTTGGTCTTCTGGAACATAACCGTTATGGCCGTTGATAAGACAGCGTGTTGTAACGTCGTCAAAGGGACGAGGGTTACGTAATGACCAACAGTCTCGTAATAACCTAAAAACCTCATTTCTTACCCCAATTACCGACTCCGTCACTTGTGGGAACGTTTAGTTTAATAATTGTAGCCCGATGTTCTTGTTCTCACTTTGGTGAGAAGCGAACATTACTAACCCATAAGCATAACATGCCTCTTTATGTTGCATGTTAGCCGCTTTTTCTAAATCACGAAGTCCTATATTCGGATATACTGAGTCAAAATAATTTCTTAACCCGTTGCATAAAATAGCATTTGGGTTCCCCGCAATGTATGCGTCAAAGTAAACACATCGTAACTTATGGATTTCCCAATGTGATATCCCCCATCTTTCGAACGAAAGCCTTTTATAAACCAAGGCATTCTTGGAACGTTCTTCGAATGTCTTACAAACTGATCTCGCCTTAAATAGTTGTGCCGAGGAATTCTGACCGACTCTAGACAAGATTTCATCAATCATGTCTCCGGGTAGGTCTCTTAAAATATTGGGTTGTCTATCCATTTTGTGTTTTTATACTGTAAAATAGACAAGAGTTAAATTCATAAAAAAAATACTTATTAATACAAGCAATTTTTACATATATCATAAAGCATAAGCACACTATATTACATATATTACACCACACGAATACAACTATCTTATTCCGACTCGCTCATTTCTTCTTGTTCGGTTTTGGTTCGTTTTGCCAAGTTTCTAGGGATATATGATGTTCCCCTAATACGAGCCGTCGTTGTCCACATTGGTTTAGAAAAACCTGGTGGTTTAGAGGTTCCCGGGTCATTGTTACAACTTAAGGACTTCGGGGGTTGACGATACATATAAAGTTCATCGGGGTTGGAATTAGAATTCTCTATTTTATGCCCTTTCCCTTATTATTTTCTTTTGCCTTTTTAAATTCAGTTGGGGTAACTTCTATAACATCATCGGAATTCTCGTCGGAATCCGATTCATCGGAGAATTGGTAATCCTCCCAATATTTTGCTTCATTGGCGGAAACACCATTGACCATAATTAACCTTGGTCGGTTGGTTGAGGATTCTCTTTTACTTAACCGTTTTATTATTTCCCCCACGGGTTCTATTTCTTCTTCCGGTTCCGATTCTTCTTCCGGTTCGGACTCTTCTTCCGGTTCCTCTTCGGGAACTTGTGAATCAGTCCACGAATCATTCCAATTTACATTTGACTCTTCATTATTATTAGGTGAGTCAATGGGACTTGTTCTAGAGGTAGACATCTATCACATAATATCAAACACATTAAGAGATTAATATATCACATAATATTCATATGTTAAAAATATATAGTTTCCAACAAAAATGTTAAGCAATCATTTTTAAAGAAAACACGGTCGAAGTCCAGACTCACTAATGCATCCTAACAAACTCGATAAGACACACTAATACAAATTTTCTGGTTCTCTAAGACCAACGCTCGGATACCAACTGAAATGTCCCGTTCTTATTGGTTAAAAACGTTCCATATTAATTGATTTCGTTGCGAGGTTTTGACCTCTATATGAGACGTTTTTCAAAGACTGCATTCATTTTTAAAACAAACCATAACCTTTATTTCATAAATAAAGGTTTAAAAAGCTTTACGTAGATTATCAAATAATGATAATCTAAAATATCCTGTTTACACACGACCATTACATAATGGTTTACAATACAAATATGTTACATCGAAATCAGTTTCTTGAATGCAGTTTTTACACAATATCATACAAACATGGACTCCAAATCTTGTCCGTATTTTAGTATGCAATAGCGGAAGCTCTTAGTATTCACCTGAGAATAAACATGCTTTAAACGTCAACAAAAATGTTGGTGAGTTATAGGTTTAACCTATATATATCAAATCGTAACAATAGACCACAAGATTTCATATTTCAATACACATCCCATACATAGAGATAAAAATCATTCATATGGTGAACACCTGGTAACCGACATTAACAAGATGCATAAATATAAGAATATCCCCCATCATTCCGGGACACCCTTCGGATATGATATAAATTTTGAAGTACTAAAGCATCCGGTACTTTGGATGGGGTTTGTTAGGCCCAATAGATCTATCTTTAGGATTCGCGTCAATTAGGGTGTCTGTTCCCTAATTCTTAGATTACCAGACTTAATAAAAGGGGCATATTCGATTTCGATAATTCAACCATAGAATGTATTTTCACGTACTTGTGTCTATTTTGTAAATCATTTATAAAACCTGCATGTATTCTCATCCCAAAAATATTAGATTTTAAAAGTGGGACTATAACTCACTTTCACAGATTTTTACTTCGTCGGGAAGTAAGACTTGGCCACTGGTTGATTCACGAACCTATAACAATATATACATATATATCAAAGTATGTTTAAAATATATTTACAACACTTTTAATATATTTTGATGTTTTAAGTTTATTGTCAGCTGTCCTCGTTAGTAACCTACAACTAGTTGTCCACAGTTAGATGTACAGAAATAAATCGATAAATATTATCTTGAATCAATCCACGACCCAGTGTATACGTATCTCAGTATTGATCACAACTCAAACTATATATATTTTGGAATCAACCTCAACCCTGTATAGCTAACTCCAACATTCACATATAGAGTGTCTATGGTTGTTCCGAAATATATATAGATGTGTCGACATGATAGGTCGAAACATTGTATACGTGTCTATGGTATCTCAAGATTACATAATATACAATACAAGTTGATTAAGTTATGGTTGGAATAGATTTGTTACCAATTTTCACGTAGCTAAAATGAGAAAAATTATCCAATCTTGTTTTACCCATAACTTCTTCATTTTAAATCCGTTTTGAGTGAACCAAATTGCTATGGTTTCATATTGAACTCTATTTTATGAATCTAAACAGAAAAGTATAGGTTTATAGTCGGAAAAATAAGTTACAAGTCATTTTTGTAGAGGTAGTCATTTCAGTCGAAAGAACGACGTCTAGATGACCATTTTAGAAAACATACTTCCACTTTGAGTTTAACCATAATTTTTGGATATAGTTTCATGTTCATAATAAAAATCATTTTCTCAGAATAACAACTTTTAAATCAAAGTTTATCATAGTTTTTAATTAACTAACCCAAAACAGCCCGCGGTGTTACTACGACGGCGTAAATCCGGTTTTACGGTGTTTTTCGTGTTTCCAGGTTTTAAATCATTAAGTTAGCATATCATATAGATATAGAACATGTGTGTAGTTAATTTTAAAAGTCAAATTAGAAGGATTAACTTTTATTTGCGAACAAGTTTAGAATTAACTAAACTATGTTCTAGTGATTACGAGTTTAAACCTTCGAATAAGATAGTTTTATATATATGAATCGAATGATGTTATGAACATCATTACTACCTAAATTTTAGTAGGTAAACCTACTGGAAGTGACAAGAAATAATCTAGCTTCAAAGGATCTTGGATGGCTTGAAAGTTCTTGAAGTAGGATCATGACACAAAAACAAGTTCAAGTAAGATTTTTACTCGAATTAAGATAGTTTATAGTTATAGAAATTGAATCAAAGTTTGAATATGAATATTACCTTGAATAAGAAAGATAACCTACTGTATATAACAAAGGTTTCTTGATCTTAGATGATTACTTGGAATGGATTAGAAAGCTTGGAAGTAAATTAGTAAACTTGAAGGGATTTTTGAAGTGTTCTTGAAGTGTTCTTCCTATGATGATTATAGCTTGATTCTTGAAGTGATTTTTGATGAAGATGATGATTAACTACTGGAAAAATACCTTCATAATAGTGTGTGTGTGTTGAGAGAGAATTAGAAAGAGAATTGGAAGTGAAATGGAGTGAATGATGAGTGGTAATTGGTGAGTGGTGAGTGAGGTTAAAAGGAGTTCTATTTAGTTGACTAGCTCATGGTAGAAGTTAAAATTGATTAGTCATACATGACATAATCAAGAGTGGAATCCCATGCTAGTTCCTATTAGTATATACTCATAGTAAGTACGTTTTGAAGCTGTGTATAATACGGGTAAGAATACGACTAGAATTCTTGATGAAAGAAAAGAATGGAAAAGTAACTGTAACCATTTTTGTTAAGTATGAGTGTTTTGATATATGTCTTGAAGTCTTCCAAAAGTATTTTAATACATCTAAATACACTACATGTATATACATTTTAACTGAGTCGTTAAGTCATCGTTAGTCGTTACATGTAAGTGTTGTTTTGAAACCTTTAAGTTAACGATCTCAATTAATGTTGTTAACCCATTGTTTATTATATCTAATGAGATGTTAAATTATTATATAATCATGATATTATGATATATTAATATATCTTAATATGATATATATACATTTAAATGTCGTTACAACGATAATCGTTACATATATGTCTCGTTTCGAAATCCTTAAGTTAGTAGTCTTGTTTATATGTATATAACTCATTGTTAATATACTTATGGAGATAGTTACTTATCATAATCTCATGTTAACCATATGTATATCCATATATATATCGTCATGTCGTTTTTACAAGTTTTAACGTTCGTGAATCGCCGGTCAACTTGGGTGGTCAATTGTCTATATGAAACATATTTCAATTAATCAAGTCTTAACAAGTTTGATTGCTTAACATGTTGGAAACATTTAATCATGTAAATATCAATCTCAATTAATATATATAAATATTGAAAAGTTCGGGTCACTACATACAAGACGTGATTAATTCGACCCATTTATATATTTAGACGGATTAGGACTCTACAACCCAACCCGATACCAAGAGCATAATCCCGGGGACTACCAAATCCCCAACCAACGTCCAAGTAACTAAAAGCTAAACCTCCAAGATTAAGCAACGTCTATCAACCCTAGTCTAGCAACTAGGTTTCTCCGCATCAACGATACCTATAAAAAGGTAAACAATGATAGGGGTAAGCATAAAGCTTAGTGAATGCAATAATTATACATATACATATATAATCTGCTTACTTGAAAACACTTATCCAAATACCGCATACGAGCTAGCAATTCAACAACCATGCATTCCCAATGCAAAACTAAATATCCGCGATTCACAATAAGCTAGCATCACCAATAGAATATAGTTCACAATTTAATATGCTAAAACTATAACACATAACCATGGTTAACCAATCGTGCAAGAGAATGGTGCTCGCGAAAGACCATCGGTGTTCACAACATCCGTTAGTGTACTTAACACGTCGTATCACTAACCCCCAGGGTGGTGTCTTAACACGTCGACACTTCACTCAGCATTCTTCCCGGAGTGGTGTCTTAACACTTCGACACTTCACTCGTCATACTTCCCGGAGTGGTTTCTTAACACGACGACACTCCACCCGTCACGTGAAATGTAGTGTCTTAACACGTCGACACTTCACATCTCACGCTACATAAATAAATACATCATATACATACACGTATAATTATTCCACTCATCTTGAAATGTCCGCGCAAGTCATGTATGTAAATCACCTCCACACGCAATCGAGCAAGCCTTTACCTATGATACACATAAACACACATTCTCTAAATGAGAATTTACACCAACACCGTTAACCAAGGGTTTTCGTCTGGCTCACAACCACCCTCCCATTTAGACCCCTAAAATGGACTTCACCAATTACCACTACGTGTGGTAATTCCGACCCATTCAAACAAGCAAAAACTAATATTCGTTGCACTTGACCGTACAAAACCAACCCATAAGTGCAACTTGACCCAAATTGCACTTAACCACCAAAACAAGTCAAGTTTGACCCATAATCACCATTACTAGTGATTATGTCATAAAATCAACAATTTACACTTAACTCAAAAGTTTATCTTCTAAAAACGCCATTTAACAATCAACAAAAGTGTTTAAACATTCATTTGACCAAAAATAGTGTCATTACCAAATTTGACCCAATCAACTTACCCATTTTAACATAAGTCCCATAAACGCCCAAAATCACTAACGGCTAGTGATTATATTTCCAAAACACCAATTAACACCTAAATCATGTATTTACATACTTAATTCACCAAAACTTGACTCAAAACTCATTTTGACACCAAACCAAGTCAACACCCATTTTGACTAGCAAACTTGTTCTTAAGAACATCAAAATCACTAACCTTTCAATCTAGTGGTTTAACACCTAAACTATGACTTCCAAATTCGTCATCAAACCCTAAACCCACAATAATCGGGTTTACCTACACAATACGGACAACAAAAAACCCCCAATTTCATGAGAATAGAGGTTTATAACCCTAACTAGCACAAACTCTAACCCCAAATCAAAATCAAAGTAATTAAATTGAATCTAGGGTTTACCTCAACTCTAAAACCGAGCTAGTAACAAGAAACATCAAGGAGAACCAAAACCCGCTTCCAATTTTGGGAAAAATCACCATCTTCATCACCAACTCAAGCTTTCTCTCTCTAGAAACCCCTCTCCCTCTCTCTAGGGTTTGGTTGGTGGAAAAAAGGATAAGAATGAGTTTGGGATCAGTTTTGGGGTATAAATCCCGTCTACAAGTGAAAAGACCAAAGTGCCCTCTTTAATTTCTCAAAATTGCAAACCCACCCAATTATGTCAGCTCAATTTGCCGGTACGCATAATTTTGATCAAGGCGCAAAAGTCGAAATCAGCATTTTGTGAAACTTTTTTTGGTCGTAACTTTCAAACCGTAACTTCATTTTTGATGAATCAAATATCGTTGAAAACGTAATAAGGTCTACTTTCCAATGAAAAGGTTTTAGAACATTAACCCAAAATTTATTTGGGGTCAAAATATATGATTACATGCCTCATAATTCAATTGACGTTCAAAAGAATGCGTAACTGAAAAACGGTATGTTACATCCACCTTAGAATGTATAAGCCTTCCCATTCCATTTACATACACTTACACCTTAAGTGTGTGTTTCATCCAAATGCTCTCTCAAACACATTGAGAGACTAGTGATTTGATGCAACATTAGCTTGATCATCATCAAGCTAATAGTTGAAGAAAGCCGTGGATTAATCTTTTTGTGATTGAATCCATTGGCCAGATTGTTGTACAAACACAGAAATATATTACAAGTTTATATTATTCAGATTCTGTGTTTGTTCATATCCATCTTCCACACCTTTATATCAAGTTCATCATATTACACATACTGTTAAAAATTCGGATCAACATCTAAACATGAATTGAAGCTGAAACAAGTAATAACAAGTGGCATCAGAGCCGAATAGAGCTTCTCTAATCGATCCGAGCTTCAATTCGTGCATAAAAACAGTCAACTATTTTGGTTGATTGATCGATCATGAGCTGTTGTGTAGAAATTGATAGTTTATTTGCATTCTAATAACCTACTCAAGCTTCCTTAACCTTCAAATTTCATTTACAAACATCAATTTGATCTGGGTTAGTCAAACTTTTCACAAGTTCAAAAAAAGTCAAACTAAATTTGGTGAAAACGAGATCTGTTGTGTTTAAGAAAACTCAGTTAATGTAGAAAGATTTTAAAAGTTCTCGTGAATAAATCTTCAAATTTACAGCTTGTAATTCGAGGTTTTAATAAGATTTTTATCAAAAATTCAGTTTGTAATATTTTTGTCAAAAAAGAAATCAAATCCGAAAATCTGTGTTGTTTTTGGATCAAATCGGTGTTGTAAACTATTAATTGAAGCTTCAGGAATAAATTACAATAAGTTTCAGTTGTTTACCCTTTGATTTAAGTGTTTTCAGGTTTGCACCACCGATCTCCACTGCTAACCACCGTACCGGAATCTTAACTGTCACCGTAATCTGCTACTAGTGTTCTTCATCTTCATCTTCATCAATACGCACTCGTATGAATGACCAAATGTGTGACCCTCCACTCGTACGAATTACTCACAATACACTCGGACATCACTCGTATTCAGATTTCTCCATTCGTACAAAACTTTTTACCACTCGTACAACACTCGTATCTCCACTCGTACGAATCATCATAGACTCATACAAACCTTCCCACTCGTGTACTCACTCATTTGGACATTTGATTTACCGTTTCTGTGTTTTAGGGTTCTTATCAATTTTTGGGGAAGAAGAAGGCTAATTAGGTTATTTTTCTATTTGAGTTAAAATCCACGCCACTTTTACTTTTATCATTAGTTAAAATTCCATTAATTCTACTCATAATCTAAAGCCCAGCAACTATCCTTGACCCAATTTGAAAGCTTAAATTGAGATTAATGGCCAAGTAGTCAATTAGATAAGATCCATCAGTTTAAACCTTTTAGTTTACTACAATTTTTTTTAACTTCTATCGTGAATTAATAAATAGTTAAAATTTGTCCATTAAAGTTATAACGAAATCTAACAAAATATTTTGAATCTGACAAAGGACTAAACACGTAAAGAATTTTTAAAAGGTTTTATCAGGTTTTCACGGGAAAGCTTGGTACTTTTATTCATTTGACTTTGAAAAGTTAAAAAGTGAGCAATAATCGATAATCGCCCGTATTTTTGGAATTTCATGTATTTGTCTGTTTTTGCAGGTTTATTCAATTTATTAGATAATGTCTCACCTAAATTCTTCCTCTGCTCAGACTCAAATTTCGATACCCTCAAAACCTTCAATACACCAATAATGGTCACACAATAATCATTTGTGTTCATGTTATATTTTTCCGTCTGCAAACCCATGTTCGATTAGACTATATGAGGTGTTCAAGTTCAAGTTAAACAAAAGTGGTATGGTTGATTCAGAAGAGTCAGGAACAGATGTTAACAAGACGGCTAACCAGACTCACATACGTGAAAAATGTGAAGCTCAGCTGAAAGAACAAATTTCAAGGCACAAAACAGAGTTGAAGAAACAAGAATTCACTCTTTGCATAAGGTTGCCACTGAAACCATTCACTCTTTACATGCTGAGAATAACAAATTAATAGCGAAAAACAAGAGTGTTGCTATTTCACTTGCTACACGAGATTTGGAAATACTCACTTTAAAACATAAGTACTCCGAATTAGAGTCTGAACTCACGAAGCAAGCCATACTCGTTGAAGATGAAAAACTTGCCTTGACTGCTAAATCAAAAGATTTTGAAATCAAATGTTTGAAATACGAATCCGATCAAGTTATTTTACAATCTAAGATTACAAAACTTGAAAGCGACTTAAATTCACAAAAAGAATCTTTTGAGCATGAAAAGCAATGTTTGATTCAGGAAATCAAAGCTCTTGAGTTCCAAGAGAACTCATCACACCATTTAAAACTCAAAATGGTGTCGATTGGTACAAATGTATCTATTCCCGAGGACTTTGAATACACTGAGATGGCTAAAAACAAAGCTTTCTTAAAAATATTGTTTGAAATTGTTGCTGTACATTCTACATTTAAAACTTTTAAACAACAATTATTACTCAATGATAAACAAGCTATATCAGATTATCTAGGCCTTCGGAGAAAGATATTATTAGGAATGGTGGTTTGTTCCATATGTTCTTCACGATTTATTAAGAAACGTGACAAACCCATGTCCAAGTTCATTCCCGAAGTTGAACAAACTCCAACCACTCATATCAAGACTAAACCAAGACCTAGGTTGCATCAATCATTGATGTACTCGAAGCAGATTTTGAGAGAAACGTCTAAGACCTTAGAGAACCCTAAACCAAAAAATCATTGTCCTCCAAAGTCTACAAAGATATAACATCCCGCCAAATTCCCATCTGATGGCGTGATAATCATAGGTCCCACAGTTAACAGTTACGCCCTCTATATGAGACGTTTCAAAGCATTTGCATTGAATTTTATTAAAAATGTTGACTTTCAAAACATAAGTCAATAAACCAAAATAAGGAATACTATTGTGATCGTAACCACAAGCCAATAGTATTAAACATGTTTAAAAGTTTAAATTCAAAAGTAATAATTGTCTTTAATTAAAGCATGCTAACTCCACGGCCAGACTAAATCCTCAAAAAAAAAAAAAAAAAACAGTGAAAGCTATACCTCTTACGGACCTGAGAATACAAACACGTAAAACATGTCAACAAATAATGTTAGTGAATCTATAGGTTTAAGTATGTAAATAGTATTAAATCAGTAATCAGAAAATAGTTCATTTTCATTCGACCACGAGATTTCAATAAGTACAACCCAACGTTGTAAAATGTTACATAATCCATGAGTACTTGAATACTAGCATAAAGACCTCTTTTACCCCATAAAAACGTATACACTTGTTCGAGTGTACATAAAGTTCAGGTTAAATGCACCACAGTTAATGTAGGGTGTGGTTCTTCTAACCTAACGGATCCGTCCATCTAAATTATGCTTACCCGAAGGTAATAAAAGTATTCAAGCTAGGGGTTTTGTGAACAAAACTCAATATGTAATAATAAGTACTCGTGTCAAACATAAAAACATTTGTAACAATGTAAAAGTAATCAGCGTGTATGCTCATCCCTGAAAATATGTAAAAAGTGGGACTGTAGACTCACCTTTCAAAAAGCTCGAATGAAAAGTAAGCAAGCAGCTTGTACGGTTTACAGTCAAATAAGGCAACCTAAGTATACGTATTTAGGTTGGTCAACATATATGTCTTATAAAATAGTGGTTTTATAGAGTAAGTTGTCCTATTGCTCGACTCGACGTGTTTCAAAGTAAAAGTCAACACATAGTCAACTAGTTCATGCAAGTCAACAAAAGTCAAACCAAAAGTCAACTTAGTCAAAGTAGTCAACTAAAGTCAACCATATCAGTAGGTCATGCAATCTTGGTCAACATGTCAATCCTAAGTCAACTAACATGTTTCAGTTCATAGTTTGTCAAGTACGCGTTCACAATTTATCGTCTAGCATAAAGTTCATGCACAAGTTGCAAACAACGCACAATATTCATAGCAAATAAATCATGGTAATATGGAAAACTCCAGATCTAAACTAGACTCATAAACGTTTCCAAAAAGTATGGTCAGGGTCTTATACGATGTTTACAAGTCGAGTTTCAGAATAGGTGCAGTTATGGTTCACCAAATCAGTTTCAAACTGCGCACCAATCATGGTTCAAGGACAAGTTAAGTTACCACATATCAAAAGATGAGATATTTTTGTTTAGCCAATTGGTACAGTTTATTCATGCAAGTTTGTCATTCTGTTTCAGCTCAATTCAGCAGTTACCAAAACTACGGCCTTAGTGTGCACAATGTATCAGTTTTAAAGGTTTGCAATAAACTAGACTTTTATCATTATCATATAACATACAAAGATTAAATATCCAGAAGATCAAGTTCTCAAATTATGCACAAGTCAACTTATAAGGCTAAAGGTGCATACGTAGCAGATTTGGACAAAATACAGGTTACCGTATTCACACGCACATTACGCAAGCTATACTAATCCATACAACACAAGACCTACATGAAAAGTTATCTACAATATATGAATTTTCTAGATATGTAAAGACTTGATTCATTATCTCATTTCAAATAGCCTTTAGAATTTAGTTTATGTTACCAAGCAAATAAGTTTTGTCACGAACGTTCGATTAAGCATAACGTGAGCATTACAACACCAAATAGCATGATATCCTAGTCTAACTTGAGTGTTTTTGAATTCTCTACACATTTATGATCAGTATATAAGTCAATTCCATGCACAATTTTTCAGAATTCGTACAAATCACAGATTCATCAACAAAACTTCATTTAATCGTATCTTACGTATACGGTAACGAAAATACGCGAATTCAAAGCCTAAAATTACTAATTTTTCGAGAGGATTTTAAATATGTTATAATATTTACCATTCAATAAAGTCAAGTTTCTGTAATCACGCAAAACAAATTCGGGATTAACCCTAATCACATCAAACGATCGAAGTAATGCAAGCAATTAACAATAATGCGTATCAATTTGAGCAATAGACCTCTTACACTATAAAACACTATCAAAATCAGATCTAAACAATTAGTTTTTAGAGGATTATACCTTAGATCAATAAATTGGTTACACCAATGCGTAGCTATCGATGTGAATTGCAATCTTCGTGTAGAACATTTAATCAAAAAATGAAAAATTAATGGTGTTGTGGTGGTGATTGTGGTCGATGAAAAAGGAAGAGAAGGGAGGGAGGGATTAACTGATTTACGATTGGGAATACTATGAGCAGCTTAGGTTAACTAGTCTATTTATAGTTAGGCCCTAATTACATTCCCTAATTAATTTAGCAAGCCCAAAATAGAAAATAAAGGGTAGTGGGGAGGGGTTCGGCCGATTGGGCCCATGGGTAGCCTCCCGGGCTCGTGTTTTCCAAAAGCGTGTAGTCGTGGTCCATTTCAAGTGTCGTTTATACGTACCGAAGGCCCGGAATGCTAAACCGATCATTAAAACGCAACCAATCGTTTAATTTATTAAAAAAATACCAATAAATTAAATATTTTACAAAGTTAATAATTATTAAAATAATTATTAAAAATAAACCCAAGCGTTTCGCTACTCGAAAAATAGTTTTTGCAGTTATTCAAACCGTATCGTTTTTATTGTATTTCATTTTCCGAAATACGTTTATTAATTAATATTAACCGATATTAATTCACTTAACCCTCCAGGGATCAAGTATGCATTTAATACACTTAAGCACATATAAAATCAAGTAATCACCGTTAAAACGATTAACAGACAGTTAACGAAAGTGACGAAAAAAGCAGGGTTGTTACAAAAGACACCGAGGAAATCAACTTGGAAACCCAAAACCCAGAAGACTTCTACTCAATCTCCATTGTTGTCTTCAACTCAATATAAGAAATCTATTTTCTCAAATAAGAAAGTTTACTCTAGTTATGAGACCAAGACCCATACGAATCGTCCATTTTTGGAAACTACTTACGGGATGAATGGGAAGATCATGGGATATCGAGATCAATATGGTTGGTTTTCACACAAACCTAAGAAACCATCGATGAAATCCTGTGATACATTCGACCATGTTTCTTAACCTAAAAAGAATATGTTTCCTAAACATGTGTCAAACAAGAAGTGGAACACCAAAACAAGTGATTCAAAACCAATTAAGTACACTTTTGAGGAGTTACTTAAGTTTAAGCCACGGTCCGTGATTTTGGCTAATGCTGCATCTCCATTGATTCCATGCAAATTATTTTCGAAAGATACATCGTGTATCAAACCAAGGTAGAATTTAATGTCAATAAGTCAAATCGATAGTACCTATAAATGGTATTATAAATCATTTTGAAATTGATTTGATTTCATAATCATGGCTTCTGTATACCTTTAGTACAGAACCCATTCTTAAAATGTTTTCAAAAAAAGAAGTCCTGTGAATATTTTGGTTTACTTTTGATATTTCAAAATCCAAAAATATGTTTTTGTAATTCATAATGTCAAAAAACAAATTTTTTTAAGGCTTTCATATACATAACAGTACAAAACCCGTGCTTTAGTGTTTTTCTCGCAGGTGTAAGGATTATATCATCATCCAAGCAAGGTTTTATGAAAACAAGAAGACTGATCTTGTTTTAAGGGGGAGTGAAAATGTCAAAACCTACCATTCTAAACATGCAAATGTTGAAGGGGAGTAGGTTATATTATCTTATCTTCAATATTAATTAATAAACGTGTAAAGTCACCTCAAAAGTAAAGTCTTCAGATAAGACACAATGTTTTGGCTTAAGTCCGAAGTTATAGTCCAGAATGGCTGAAGGGGTTTCGAAAAATATTGAAAACGAGCCCTGCGTATCGGCTTGAAGTCCTCCTGATGACACTCATCAAAATGATGAGGTTGAGACTCAACATCAAACAGGGCCTAGAGGTCAAACTTATCTTGATGAGGGAGATCTGTTTTGTCCAACGGAGATACAATATGACACTACTTCGGTAGATTTATCAGACCTCCGGAAGGATGATCTCCTTAAAGATCAGTCGCCTTCTAAGCCTGACTACACACACTCCTTGGAGAGTGCAACAACTGAAAGAGATGTATCACATCATGACATATAAATGACTTTGGGACTCGATGTAACATCTTCCTACATTATATCAATTTTGACCGACACCAATGCGGTGTTAGGTACTGTTGGAAGGCTTGGTATAACCAAGAGCGGCAAAGTAGCACAAAAGTTCCATGATACTTCACTAATGGGGGTGGATAGTTTGCTAACTCTGACTCGAACTTCGGTGACCAGTCATCCTCAACATCCACCGAGGTTAAACATGGACCTACCGATACCGTTGAGGTACCCAAATCTGGAAAATGTTTTGGTTACAGAAAACTTGTCTAATAGAACAACTAGCGTACATGTTTTAAACCTGTCTAATGTAACAACTAGCTTAACTTTTACAAAACTAAAAATGTTTTCTTAAGATCCTGTTTTCCGTGAGGATCTAATTTTTATCACAAAAATTCTTGCGTCTTGCCCATCTTGCCTCTTTTAACCCGAGGTGATTTTGTTAGGGCTTGATACTTGTATCATGTCGTAAACCTAAAACCAAGGTTTTGCTGTGGATGACACATTTCAAATACCCTTAACATGTTCGTATGTAATTTGTTGCATCACTCAACCAAGCATGATGACCATGAAGATTCAAGTTCATCATGAGGGGGAGAATATATTAATGAAAGATGATATTGTCATATCCAACAAATTACAAGATATCAAGAAAGATTCTTTTACTCGGATTCAATGCAACAAAATGTCCAGACTTCAGAATATTGGTTTAAAAGATTTGGTTGTTTGAGGGGGAGTAATGGAAGTTACCACTCTACATCTGAGGGGGAGCACAAGATTATCTACAAGATTTTCGGATACATAAAGTCAAATCACATGCCTTTCAAATGTCACTCATATTCTCTCTCCTCGAGCATTTCAAGAAAGATAAAGATTCGATGAATGCTGCAGTGTACCATAAAGGTTAAAGATATCTACTCAACGTGTCTTATCTACTTCTCAGCATTAGATCTGTTAGGACCCCGAAATGTATATAATGTTAATGTTAAACATGCCTAAATGATAGTTTCTTAGAAGAGAGATATATAAGGAACCTTAGTAGTCCTAATTAGATAGCCATTGCATTGTAAACTATTTTAATAAGCTGTGGAATGTAAATTAACCGATTTTCTCTAATACCGAATACGTTCTTTCCTTAACGAGTCTCACTCAATCTTATCATATCTATTCTCACTATGATCTGACCTATCATTTGGTATCAAAGCTTTCAGGAAGTGATATTACATCACTATATTGATCTAGAGATTGAAGATTACAGAACCTATTCACATTCGGTTAGATTGAATCACATTCGGTATCATCCAAAGGGATAATCTGATGTTCGGATTCTTGTGATAAGTTCAGCGAAGCTTTATTAGGTGTATTAGAAAGAGTTTTGATCATCATTACAGCTTTTTAACAACAATTATGGAGAATCAAGTTGATTTTTAGAGTTTGTGGCTAAAACTCTCAGTATTGATCAATTCCAGCTTGATTCTATGTTTAAGTGAAGGTTTGTGGATTCAGTTAAGTTCGTGAGGTGTTTAATCACATATTTGACGGTTCAATTTCATCAATTCTTCAAGTATTGAAGAATTGATCATCATTCGCTATTCGAACTGCCATACCGAGTCTGCTTTAAAGTCAGGAATTCATCTTAATTCTTACATATTATGCTGTGTTTGTGATTCTATCACATTCAGATTGGATAGAGGCGGCTAATTGGTGTGGTTTGAGCAAGAATTTAATTGATTTTCTAGGTTTCACACTTAGACTTGGTTTATCAACTGCTACAGTTGACATTCGGTATCATAAACTCTCTATTTCATTACCGAGTCCGTTTCAAAGGAATTGGATTGTTTTGAGTTTAAATTTTACAGAATTTGGCTACCGAGTCAGATACCGAACCAGAATCTCTATTTCACTTGATACTTTGAGTTTTAAGTGACTTAAGGCTTCATATTATGTGTTAAGTGAATCTATACATAATTAGGTTATGATACTTGTTACTCTTATCAGTTTCTGATACATATTCTGATATACCGAATCTGCTACAGTACCGAACCATATACCGAGTCTGCTACAGTACCGAACCAGATATCGAATCTGACATTTTTGTTAGATTTTTGTGAACTAGAATCTTAGATTGTGTGATATACCGAATCATTACCGAATCTACCTCATTATCAATATGTTTACTCAAGATACATTGATCATCGGATCATCCCGGCCTTCAGTGTTTTTTGATGGAAAGTACAACTAGTGGCTCTACCGTATCACTCAGTACATAGACTACAAGGGTGAGAAGACAAAATACATATGGGCTTCTCTGAGAGATGGTCCAGTTGTAGAGTATCACCTGGATACTGGTATGCTAATTCTAGTCTATAAACTTTCTGGAGAGAGACGTGAGAGAGCTCAGAGTGATATAGAAGCTAAAAATATCATCATGCAAGCCACCCTGTATGAGTTGTTTGAAAATGTTGACAGCAACACTACGGCAAAGGAGATATGGGATGAGATCAAATGACAACAAGAAGGTTATGACATGTTGGATGTCACAAACTGAATAAGGCTCTAGGATTTTATGAAGATTTCAAGCAGGAACCAGAAGAACTACTCAAGGATACCTACCGACATTTCAATGGTGTTCTGAATGAGTTGAAAAGGTGTAAGATTACTAAGGTGAATGCTGAGATCAACATGAAGTTTCTTAAAAAGTTGAATGCTGATTGGTTTCCTTATGGAAAAATCATTCGATCTACCAAAGTGATTGACAAGTTGAATATTCATGAGCTTGTTGGAGTTCTTATACATTATCAACCGACCGTGTCTAAACTTCAAGAGGAAAGGAAAGAGTCTTCTCTAGGTGATCCACTTGCCCTCATTGCTAAAAAGAAGAGCAAATCTTATACAACTTCCAAGAGCTTATCCAAGAAAGTGCTTGTTGAAGAATCAACTGATTCTGAAGAGTTGAATCTTTCGGATGTTGATGATTCTCACCTTGAACTAGTCAAAATGGTTGTCATGTTCACCAAAGCCTTGAACAAACACAAGTTCAAAGGCAAATCAAGCAATCAACGCAAGAATTCATCTTCTTCCTCCCATTACAAGAAACCTGATCCATCAAAACATCAATGTGTTGATGATTCCAAGAAGGATGACTCAATTTGTTTTAGTTGTGACAAAGCTAGCCATTACTCCCGTGAGTGCAAGATGCCTAAGAAAAAGGATGCAGCTTACTACAAGAAGAAAATGTTGATGGCGAAGATTATGGAAACTGGGTTTAACTGGACTGATGATTCAGATTTAGAGGTGGAAGATGCAAATGTCTGCAAGGTGACAAAGCTCATCAAAGCAAAGGAAGCGATGGAGAATTCTGACTCAACATCAGATGATGATGAGGTACAGTCAACTGAAATCCCACCTGATTTTATCAAAATGTAAAATGACATGATGAAGAATTTAATCTCAATATCAAAAGAGGTATAAGGTTTAAAATATGAAAAAAAGTTTTGAAAGATAAAATTAAACTTAATGAGACTAAGCTTTCATCATCCAAATTACAATCGAAATGAATCGATTGAAAGTCCAACTCAGCTCCACGGACACTGAGTTGGAAGCACTTAAAAAGTCAATTCATCCGATTAAGGTTGAACAAACTGATTATCGTCTGAAATCCGAACGTCTTGCGGAGAAAGTTTAATTTTTAGAAAAATAACTTTCTGATTTAAAAGTACACATGAACCTATACTTTCCAAACTAAACAAGAAAATTGTTCAATTGGAAGAAACCATAATTTAGAAGAACGTTGAAATTTCACTATTCACTAAAGATTCTCTTCAAATGAAAGCTCAACTTGCTCGATTTGAGGAAAACCTCTACCGAACAGAGCAATTGAAAGCTATCATTAACATGGAACTTTCCAAACAAACAATCTTTATGAATAGACCAAAAACGATTCATGGTGATCAGTGGGGGGTGGGTTATGAAGATCCCAAGATGTTAGACGATATTTCCAAAATGATTCCAGGATTATATCATTCTGATTATTTTCAAGCTGGTTTACCATGTCACTTTGTGCATGCTTCTGATGCTGATTTTGATTATATTATTGTTAAACGCTCATCTCGAAAGTATCATCAAATAAGATTAATGTATGAGAAAACAAATGCTAAAGTGGGTAAATCAAATCCTGATTTCTTGAAGGAACTTGTTGAATATGAACAGAATATGCAACTTGCTAAATATATGCCTAAATGTAGATTGGTTTATATTCCTACACTCACACTAGAGAAATACATTTTAATGCTTGAGAATTAAGTGTTTAATAAACCTAGTTCTAGCAATGTTACCATAGATGATGTGTTTTATGAACCAACTTTTGATGTAAAACCAATTCTACCGGCCTTACATGCATGTTCTGTTTCTGATGATAAAATCAGTGAAGACCTAGTACATGAACTTACAGTCTTGTTTGAGTCAGTATCACTAGATCATAAGGCTTTAGATATTAAGGTAGAACCTCAGGTAGAAGTAACAGTTGAACCTAAGGTAGAACCTAGAAATGAAAAGCCTGAAGAGTTAGATTTGTTTCATCTAATTGATAAACTTGAAAAAGAAAACGTAGAATTGCAACTTAGATGCAAACATTTGAAACAAATGTTTGAACTGTGTGAACAATTACCTCCACTTCCTAGGAAAGAATGTTCTTATATTTTTAAGGAAGGAGAAGTTTTAGTGTATGTTGAGGATTTATGTCTTGAAATTCACAGCTTAAATCGTAAGATAGTTCAACTAAAACAGGCTAACACATAATAACAAATTTCTTTACAAGCACACACATCACAATTATATTTTACTTGTGTGAATAAAGTTTCTGAGTGTGCTGGCGGGATTGATAAAGAGGTTAAGGGTAAACAACAATCTACTGATCACAATCCCATTTCCATTCTTAAAAATCCTTTACGTTCTGTTCAGAAGAAAAGTGTTTCAAAATTTGCACCTTCAAAACAATTCATTGTTAAGAAGGTACATCATCCAGATGGTTCTTGTTCGAGTGAAAAACTTCCTCTGATGTTCATGTCAAAACATGCAAAGGAAAGTCTTTTAACAAAACCACTAAAGTCTTCAAAATATCACACGAGTCCAAAACCTGATTTGAGTGAGTATGATGCAAAGGATCATAAAATAAAAATGGAAATTTTGAAAAATCAATCTACTCAAATGTCAACTGAGAAGTTTGGACATTTCACTAACAAAGGTGTTTTTCGTGTCACATGTTATAATCCAAACTTGAATTACAAGTCTGTACGGGTTCCTAAGTCAACGACTAAGAAAGTAGCAAATCAAACAAAGAAATCTGTTAGTCGACCTAGGAAGTCATCACATGTTTTTCAATTTTCTTCTGTGAACAAAACATCTACTTGGAATAATTTGTGTGTAAAGATTTCTGATGATCGTGTAAACCTTGATATTGCTTATGATGCTTCATGTAATGTGGTTTTAGATGATGCTTGAATGTCTAAATTGCATGCTGCATTAAGTGATACATTTATTTGTGATCCAAAGTTTTTTGCTGGTACTAACCGTAGAGGACCCAAGAAACTTTGGGTACCTAAACTATAGGAAAATTAACGTTTACAGGGTTTCGACGTTTGTTTTTCGTACAACGACTCTGGTTGTTCTCGGCACATGACGGGCGATAAATCCTTGCTTGTTAATTACGTTGACAGATTCCTAGGAATGGTTACATTTGGAAATGACGAGATTGCAGCAATAATGGGATATGGAGATTATGTGAAAAATGGCATAACAATCAAACGGGTCTTGTATGTTGAGGATTTGTGTCACGACCCCCGTCTCGATTTCCCAAGACGTGGTGTGTAATTTAATATAGTGTCCCAGGTTATAGTCAACATAGCAGCGGAAACATAAATATTATTATATCATGGTCTCTGTTTTTAGTTTTGGTACATTGTGGTAACAAAATACAAGTACAGACAAAGTACAAATACAAATACATCATAATCTAGCCTATCAACACTAGATTTAACAAAAGACATTTTTAAACTTCCACGATGCCCGACCTGAAAATGCTCCAAAAGTTAAGTATCTGAGATAAATACTTAAAAATGTCAATATAAATATTGGTGAGTTCATAGGTTTAGTTACAATGCATAAGTTAATGGACATCAAGATTTCAGTTCAAAACAGTTAAAAAGCTATTCTAGTTCATGAGCTTTCGATATCAAACGTTAAACAAGCGTAACTTAAGGTCTAAGTGCATATGGTCGAATGTTATACATCCGATAGCCTAGAAGGCCTATCCTGATGTGAGGAGTCATCCTCAAATAGATCTATTCATAATATTCGCGTTTATCAAACCGCTAATTAACGATATCAAAATCGGGCTTTCTAAAATTGACCTTTGTTACTCAACATAGAATATAGTTGTAAGTATTTGATTCCAATATGTAAAACAATAAACAAGTATTATCTCATCCCAAAAAGTATAAAAGATTGATTAAAATGGGACTACGAACTCACAAGTGATGCGGTGCAAAGCGTTCACGGTAATCGGTCAGATTGTGTTTGGTGTTCCGGGCTTGAGACCTAATGAAATGTTAATAGGTCAGAGGTCATAATATCTAATATAGTACTTAGATTAGGTTTAAGATCAATCCCTGAAGTAATCTTACATGTTCAATTCGGTTCTCGATTTCAAAATTTACTAGTTCATAGTTTTAAATGTAGACTGTTTTGACTTGTTTTACTATAACATTAGTGTAGGTGTTTCGATTAATATAGACATCCATTTTAAGTGAGATTACTATCTCTGGAAATCTCTTTGACTTCACCTTTCAGAAATGTAAGGCTCTATTTGAGATTCAAAATAAAAGTTGGTCAAAGGTTCACTTCTTTACAAGTGTGCTAAACAGTTCAGTTTTACACTATAAGAGCTTAGGCAAATTTAAAAATAGCAAAACTTATTTATTTGACTCAATAATTTTAGAGAAGTCTTAGGACATGTAAAAGTGATTATTCTCAAAAGAAATAGCATCCTGGTCTTCATTAACCTTGTCTTTAGTGATAATGTTTTTGACCAATTTCTGACTTCAACAAAATATTATGTCAACTTGATGGTACTATATCTCAATGATTTCTTAATGGTTTTTAGTGTTTTAACTATCCTTGGTTTCCTTATCAAGTCTAATATTTAGATCAGAAGACTTTAGTTCAAGATCTATCATATATTTTGATTTATACATGATTCTTTGACACTTAGTCAGATTGCTTTAAATCTGAACTTGTCTCAACAAATAAAATTAAAAATGACTTTTTCTTTGAGATAAATCATGAAATGTTTACTAGAAGTCTCAAACACATATATGAACATCATATAAATTTATGAGTTCCAGAGATCAATCATAGGTTGGTGTTTAGGTCATAGACTTCAAGTAAAAATTTGGACAGCTCAAAGTCAAAACAGTTTTACATAGTTTAACCACTTTGGTTCTTAGTTTAGCTTCAGTTTAAGACATAGGACATGTAGAGATCCTAAGTTTACTGATCTAGCATCAAGATCATGGTTAGTTATATAGTCATCATTGAGTGATTTAACACTCTAGATCAAGCTTTTACACCACGAAAGTTCTTGATTATGACTAGAAATGATGAATAGATTAAGTTAGCTAGTTATACCTTGATGATATGTAATCCTAAAGCTTAAAGAAGATGAATATTAGAGTGTTTGTGATATGTATTTTGAGTGTGTGCAAGGGTGATAGTGAAAAGAGAGTGATCACATGAGAGAATGGGAGGTAGAGGTGGGTTTATATAGAGATGGTGGTGATGGTGGTACTGGACATGGCACAAGGAGGAGGGAGGAGGGGATGACTCACCTTCTTGCCATTAATGGAAGTCATGATGGTATTTTTCATAGTATTTAGCTTAGGGAGGAAGTATTAGGGGAGGTGGTTTGATGATATGGATGGTGATGATGATGAAAAACGATGATGATGATGGTGTAGATGTTCTAGTCAAAAAATTTTTTTTTAAGTGTACATGTACTTGTGTAGTCTTTTAATGTATAAATTCTAAGATGTTTACTTGTATGTTTAGGGTTTAGGAAGTAAGCTAAGGTTAGGTTCTAATCAAGATAGATAAAGGTTGATTAAGTGAAAGAAATGGCTAAGTACAAAGTGATAAAGACTAGTTGTGAAAATGATGATGTGTAGAAATGTTTTTATCTTATGATCAAATGTTCAAATGAAATTGTTTCAAGTCTTTTATCTAAATACTTGGTTAATAAGTTTATTTATTAAGTTAATATATATATATATATATATATATATATATATATATATATATATATATATATATATATATATATATATATATAAAGATATAATTTACAAGTCCAGGGTTTATGGTAATGAGCTAGGGTTTATAGTAGTAAGCTAGGGTTTTAGAACTTTATGCAAAAATGTGTGAAGTAACACCCTATCAAGTAAAACTTAAAATGCATCCTTAGGGTTATACAAACCCTAAAATAAACTAAAACATTGATTAATAAATTTACTCTCCATGTTGGAAATTGTAACTTAAAGGAGTCAAACTAGACAACTTAAGTCGAAAGCTAGAGTTGTGACAGTTTGGGGTGCAGTTTGTTTAATGTCAGTCAATTCTGCGATGGAGATCTCAAAGTTCTCTTTAAACATGGTCAATGCTCGGTGCAATCCACGGATGGAAATGATCTCCTTATAGGTAAACATTGTGCTTCACCATACACTATTGACCTCAATGATGCACCATCACATGAAAACATGTGTTTGGCTACTGGTTCCACAAAAGAAAATTTGTGGTTATGGAATCATCAGATGTCACATCTGAATTGGTTGATGGTATTCCAAGCTTTCAATATGATAAGCATAATGTGTGTCCATCATGTGCAATGGGTAAGCTGAAATGGACTAATCATCTACTTAAGCAAAACCCTAGTACCTCATCATCTTTGAAATTATTGCATATGGCTTATGTAGACCGATGAAAGTTTCTAGCCTCGGTGGCCGAAAACATATGCTTGTTATTGTAGATGACTATACTCGATTTACATGGATTTTTCTTTTGAGGACCAAGTCTAAAACCCCCGCCATTATCATTGAGTTCATTGAAAAGACTCAACACTCTTTTAACAAACATGTTAAGAGCATCAAAACTGATAATGGGACGAAATTTAAGAATGACCTGCTTGATAGTTATTTGAAAGACCAAGGCATTAAACATCAGTTCTCTACTACGAGAACCCTCCAACAGAATGGAGTAGTCGAACGACGTAATTGTACATTGTGCGAGGCAGCTCGAATAATGATTGCCTACTCCAAACTACCTCCAAAAATGTAGGGGGAGGCCATTTCAACTGCATGTTATACTCAAAATTGATGTATCATAAACAGTCGTTTTGATAAAACTCCTTATGAGTAGCTATATGGTAGACGCCCGAATGTCAAATATTTCTGTGTTTTTGGTTGTATATGATATGTGCTTAACGATTTTGACAGCCTCGGAAATTTTGATCCTCATGGCGATCATACCATATTTCTCGGTTACTCGTCAAACAAGGTTGCTTATCGTATCTATCACAAAAGGACAAAGACGATCAAGGAAAGCATTAGTGTTAAATTTGATGAGTTATCGGGAATGGATTTTGAATAATTCAGTTCAAAACTCGATCCTAACCTGGCTACTACTTCTTCCGCCCAAAACTCAATTTTCTTGAAGAAGGGTGTTCCTACGGTCTCAACAGAGAAACTGGATATATTGTTTGATAGTCATTACGCTCCTTAACGGAATTCAGATGTTCATGCCGTACCAGAAACACCATCACAATCAATTACTGTGGAGACTCAACCAAGTCTCTATGATGAAGATACAACACCAACTGATTCACCTGTTGCTTCTTCATCCTCCTTCCCACCTCCTGATGATAATCTTGAACCAATTCAAGATACATCCATTGATACAATTCCAGATGTTTCTCCAGAAACTCAAACTAACCCATTAGACACTGTTACATCAGAACAAGAGGATCATGGCTCGACGACAACAACGGTTGATGTTTCATTAAATGCCACTGATGTAGCACCACTTCCACATAACAACAGATGGACTAAAAGTCATCCAATTGATCTTATCATTGGTGATGCTACTGCACCAGTTTCAACTAGAAGGGCTACTCGGAATATGTGTCTATATATTTCCTTTCTTAGTAAGATTGAATCAACTTGGTTGCTCAAACTTTACTTGATCCAAACTGGGTGATAGCAATGCAAGAAGAGATAAATCAATTTGAACGTTTGAAGGTGTGGCGATTAGTTCCAAGACCAGTGGGTCAACGACCAATAGGGGTTAAGTGGATTTTCAAGAACACGAAGGATTCTGATGGGATTGTGGTTTGAAATAAGCCACGTCTTGTGGCCAAGGGATATCGACAACAAGAAGGTATTGATTATTATGAAACATTTACTCCAGTTGTAAAGATTGAGGATATTCGTCTGTTTCTTACTTTTGCTTCCCATATGAAGTTCACGGTGTTTCAAATGGATATCAAAACTGCTTTTCTAAATGGTCATCTTCAAGAGGAAGTGTATGTTGATCAACCAAAAGGTTTTGTCAATCCTATTCATCCGAACCACGTTTACTACTTGGAGAAAGCCTAGTATGGTTTAAAGCAAGCACCGTGTGCATGGTACGAGACCTTGACAAAGTATTTGCAAGAAAATGGCTTCTCTAATGGAACGATTATACAACTTCATCCTTAAAAACCACAGTCACATTCTCTTGGTTCAAATTTACGTTGATGATATTATTTTTGGTTCCACGTCCCCGACCTTATGCTAATAATTTGGTGACCTTATGGCTAACAAATTCGAAATGAGCATGCTAGACCAGCTCAATTTCTTCTTGGGGTTACAAGTGAAACAATTACCAAACACATTTTTATCAGTCAAACAAAATACATTAACAACATGTTAAAATGTTTTAAAATGACTGATTTGAGAACAATGTCTACCCCGATGAGGACTTTGTTATACGCTGATGAAAATGGGGAACCCTTTTATATAACGATTTATCGATGCATGGTTGGCTCTTTAATGTATTTGACTGCAAGTCGACTAGACATTACACTTGATGTAACTATCTGTTCCCGCTTTTAGTCCAACCCTAAGAAATCCCACTCCAAAGTGGTGGTTAGGATTTTTCAGTACCTAAAAGGTACTCATAATCTTGGAATCTGGTATCCACATGAATCTGATTTCACTCTCACTGCTTATACTAATGCAGATCATGGTGGTTGCCATGTTGATAGGAAAAGCACATCTGGATCAATTCAGATGTTGGGGAATAGGTTAGTTGGTTGGTCATCAAAGAAACAAAACTGTGTTTCTTTGTCAACAGTTGAGTCTGAGTACATTGATGCAGCTCATTGTTGTTCACAAGTTTTGTGGATGCAAACTTAAATACTAGACTATGGTTTTAAGATCACTAATACCCTGATATACTGTGATTCACAGAGTGTAATTGCAATTACTAGCAACCTTGAAATTTATCAGAATTTTCAGGCCTAGTCCTTTACCGAATCTGGACCTCCAAAGCACATTTTTTTCTTATTTTTTTGAGGCTTGGATTCACACGGGTTTTCTCATTCACATTATTTAAGATATTTTGGAGATATGCCGACTACCTCAACCAATTTAAACAATGATGCTTTTTCTTTGTGCAAGCATTATTGTGGGGGAGATATGTATATGGTTGATGTGCGTATGACTTCAATACGCGTACGGTATTGGAATCAGACTTTAAAGAAGACAAAACTAAAGCGTTACTTATTTGACGAGTGAGCAAAGGAAAACCAAAGAGACTTCCACATCCTTAGGGAGTATTGGAGACGTTAGGAACTTCGAAGGATCCACGTCAAGCTACCTTATATAATGATTTATGTGACGATCATGGATGTGATTGAAATCACACTTGATTGGCCGTGCCCCATATTCTTTGAGAGGGGAGTTTCTCAAGTTATCTGAGCCTACTAATCAAGGCAAGTGTTGGCGGGATTTAGGTGAATTCAAAGAATATCTTTCTTTACTGGGGTATATCAACTTAGTCAAAATCCGCAAGACTTCGTTAGATTTCCAATGATCTTGCTTAGATCACGTAGGAGCCCACGAGTACTTTGAAGGGGGAGATTCTAAGTATTTGAGGTATTCTTCATCAACATGAAGTGATGCAATGATGAATGTCTACTTGCGAATTCCACGGTGCATACTCAAAGACCGTTGAAAGAAAAATGATATCAAGTTTTGAAGATTTCAAGATCTTCATCAACGGCCATGCATCATTCAGGGGTGGGGGGGGGGGAGTTAGTTAGCAATAGTAGATTCTTTCCTTGTAATGCTGTATGTTTTACTAGGGAGTTAGTTTTTGGAAACCCGTCTCACTCCTGGGGGAGATTGTTAGAACCCCGAGAAGGATTAAAACGTATTTCCTTAGCCTTATAGAGGATCCTTTAGCCAATGTTATGTAGAGATTTCAAGAGAGCCGTGGAAGTCAATCTTGTCCAATTGACTTTCTCTCTCAATTATAATGGTTAATACTTCACATTCATTGATATTCATGTGTCAAGAACAGATTCGGTATTAGAGAGAATCGGTAAATTTACATTCCGCAGCTTCTTAAACTAGTTTACAATGCAATGACTATCTAATTAGGACTACTAAAGTTCCTTATATAGCCCTCTTCTAAGGAACCATCATTTAGGCTTGTTTCACATTAACACTATATACATTTCGGGGTCCTAACAATCTCCCCCTTAGTGTTAAATGTGAAAATTACAATGTAATCCTATTGAGAATCATCTAAAGGAACTTTGTTCCTCTGAAATGAACTATTGATTTGAATCCTTTGAGACTCTCATATCTTCTTATATTCATCCTTGTTTTGAGACGACTCTTCAATCTTGTGAGAATGTATTTAACAATCTCATTATCTTCTGTTGTATGGCATTTGTTGATTAGTCTCCATCTTAAATATTTGAAACTATACATCAATGTTCCGTCCAAGTATCTTCTAAAATCTGAAACTCTGATGAAGACCTTTGTGTAGTGAGAGTTGACAAATACAAACTAATATGGACAGTCACTAACTTCAAGTAAGGACATGTATTGCAATCCATCAATTATTTGATTAGGTTGTTTGATTCCAACATTTTTGTGTTCAGATTCCAACCCCATCTGAAAATCATGAACTGCATCCATCTCATAGAATCAAGAAAAAAACTGTAGACTGCCTTCATTGTAGTAGCATGTTAAATTGTTGCAGATTCATTCAGGTCAATTAAGTAATTGTAGATGAAGATAATGTTGTCCATCTTTAGTTTGTCGAAATCCGCCTCTGAGAACTGATAGTCCTCATCATCCATTCTTGTCACGTAGAGAAGAGGCATCTTCACTCCATCCTTGTTGATCATCAAGATCTTGTTTATGCTTTTGATCTTCGAATTTTGTTGGTCGTGAAGCTTCTCTTCATTCATTAATTTAAATTTGTTTCGAACATTCAGATAATCTTTAAGGTATTCTGGTTTCTTATGATATTTCCATGCACCAACAACACACATTGAGGCTGCAAGGACGAGATCAGAATCACCATAGATCTTGTAAGCTTGTTGTTCAATGAATGGTGAACGAAGAATCAACTTCTCCTCATCATCACTAAGTTGATAATCAGCATCACATTCAAGAACTATTTCTGATATTTGGAAAGGAACATCAAGATCAGGAGGTGTCGTAGTATATACTTCGCCATTTGAGAGAATCTCCTTCTCAAAATGTATCCCAAATTCATCAGTCGGAGATGTCATGTTGACAAATTGATGTTCATTAAATTCATTCGCAACACTCATCCCCTTCAAAATGTCCTCAATATTATCAAAGTTACGATTATCCTCTAGAGTTGACGTATCCTTAGTAAGTTCAACTGCATCCATAATCATTAATGTTCCTGACCCACCTTCTCTCTGATTGACTGATTCATCTAGAAAACTTTCGCATTGAATTTCCTCAACTTCGTCACTTTTAGAATTAGACATATCAACTACATCATCATTTCCCCAATGTTGACTAGACGAACCAGCTTCATACGTTGAGCGTTGATAAGCACCGGACCCATAACCATGTCTATTCTCCCCCTCATGAAGATTGTCGGGATCAAAATCATCATGGTCCTACATATGTATTGGTCTAGGTGACTTAGATGGTGATAGAGGAAATACTACCCTTCCTTGTTCAAGATAAATCATCATTGTGTCACGAACTTCATCAAGATCAGTTCGTTTGGAAAATTCAGCAAGATATAGTTCCTCCACTTCATTGTCAGCGAGATATCTAAATCCATATCTATTGGAAGTCCGCGAAAGTGAACCAGTTATTGAAATAATAGTGTAACTAGGAGCTGCAGCAGATGATGTTGTTAGTGTTGTCGGTGGAAGTGTTTGATTTGCAGTGAGGGCTGGTAAGTATATAGGTGCGGTATTATTCTTATATGTAGGGCTGTATATACTACTAGTCAGATTTGTGATATCTCCTTCTAATGGAGGTTGGGCAACAATCAGAGTTGTCACAGGAGAAGATTCTTTCAACTCATCCACCTCTATAACTTAGTCTCATGGGACTCTGACAAAGTAGCAGAACTATCCGTCGGTTTAGCTCTCGCGGAGATTTCATCCCCGAATCCTAAACTCATCAATGTACCATGAGGTGGTACATCTCTTTTAGGTAAAGACTCATCCTCCAGACCCTGAGATTCAAGATCCAGAAGAGAAGTGGTTTGAACCAATGGATCAATTTCTTGAAACAAAGGGACAGTCTGCTGGAAGTCTGATAAATTTTTTGAAGAAATGTCATGTTGACTCATTTCCATGGAATGCGACAGATCTTCCTCATCAAGATAAGCCGGACCTCTAAGCCCTGTTTGACGTTGAGGAAATACGACACACTAGGATGAAGTATATCAATAGGATTTCTGGCCGATACGCAGGGTGCCCTTTCAAGATTTTTTGGCTCCCCTTCAGTCGTTCTGGACTTCAATGATTGAGTTTCCTCAATCTATTGAGTCAATGCAGACTTTACTATAGAGGAAGACTTTACTTCCTTTTGAGATGCTGAAGCATCTTTCTTGATACGGAAATGGGTGAAGGTGAGCTAGTAGGCTGTAAGTCTTATTGTTATTATTGGATGTGATACGGAAATGGGTGAAGCTGAGTTAGTAAGCTCGAGGTCTTGATTTGTATCGAATTCCAAGATCTAGTTACTCATTGAGTTGGCGGAGTCTGAATCATCTCATTAGGCTTATAACATGTCCTCTTCTGCGTTTGTTCGGGAGATGATTCAGTTTCTGATGAATCGGTGTCACTTCCCTCAGGTGTAGTTGATAGGGTAGGTTCAATCCTAAGTGGACTAGGTTCTCTGATCCTCACGGGTTGAGTAGAGCAGATAACCCTAGGGCATTTCAGGTTAAACCTAAGTGAGGAGGAAGCTGGTCCGGGTTGTGCTATGGATTCTTCTTCAACCTCTGGGGCTGGAACCTCAACTGGTTCTTGTTGTGCTGGGTTCAGAAGAGGTATCCCTACTGCCTCATAGTATACATGTAATCTGGCATCTATGGGATTAGCCAACCTCACCAACCAGTTTGGTATTTGTGCCGTGAATTGATTATCAGACAACACCGAAGTATTCATCTTTACCTCCGCAGAGCGTACCATCTGCTTTCCCAGTGTACCAGGAACAAAAATGTTTGCATTTCTGCAAG
This sequence comes from Rutidosis leptorrhynchoides, assembly GCF_046630445.1. Lineage (NCBI taxonomy): Eukaryota > Viridiplantae > Streptophyta > Magnoliopsida > Asterales > Asteraceae > Rutidosis > Rutidosis leptorrhynchoides. The sequence goes on from NC_092336.1 coordinate 411,661,996, forward strand.
CAGTTATAGCATCATGAATAAAGATATAGAAAAACCTTATGCAAGGAACATAGGCATTCCTTGTCTTATCCACTTGAGCCTGTACCAGATCCCACAAAAGTTTTGCATAATCTGGATTCTCTACTCTTGTAAATGAGTAGAAGAGCTTCTGCATCGGGACCGCTAAGCAATCAGATCCACTCTGTATCATCAGAAAACATTGGTTGATGATTGAGGAGATCACATACAACCTTAAGTGTAAGAACTTCTTTTGAAACTTGGCATGTGTAACATGAGTATCTCCACTATATCCCAGTTAGAATAAATATTTCATCATTTGTTGAGTGGAAGGAAAAGCAGGAGCATTTTGCACAAGAGGAAGCTGAAAGATCCTCCTAAAATTAGCCTTGGTAATTCTCCTTAAACCATTTACCCCTCTCAACTCAAACTCGAATCTAGCAGGTACTCCTTGTGGATTAGAAGCAGTGGGTTGTGTGGCCTTAACAAATTTGATAGTTCTATTGAGAAGTCTAGTTTCTGTATTAGGCACACTGACAGTAGAGCTTAAAGCAGGCCAGAGTTGATGCCTTTCCAGAATAGAAAGCCAATAGTTTCCAGGAATGTTGGTTTCAGTGTTGATGAAGTGATTTTTTGCCATTTGACTGTTTAAATAAAAATAGAAGACCAAAATATGTTATCATAAAGCACATATCTCTACCCTTATTTCCTTTGAAGTCCTTTGTATTTTTCAAATTTTATGATTTTTTATGGATTATTTAAGTTATAAAAATTTTTATTCCATTTATTCACAAGAATTTGACAAGTATGATATTAAATTTATGCATTCAATCAATTTACACATGTATCATGATTAATCAAATGATAAAACCAAAAATCCAACAACACTTAATCAATTTCAATTTTATGAGCAGATTCGGTAACCATGAAATGTTAAAGTTTCTGTAACCAAATATGCTTTTCCTTTCACTTTGATGAACTAGATTTAGCATGCAAGTTTTCAAAATCAAATCATGAAAATTTTAACTACCAAATATCAGACTCGGTATCCAGACCAAATATCAGATTCGGTATCTTCAAATTTCATATATTATAACCTCAACATGCATTCCTAGTAATATATCATTCAAACTCTTAACCAGAATCAATTTTAAACACAAAAGATCAGATAATCAAGTTATCATGTTGAACAGACTCGGTAACTATAACATAAACACATTCGGTATATATACAGAATCCATTAAACATGAATCAGTCATGCAATCTGAGTCGTTTCTTTGATAGATAAACTAATTTAACACAGAATTGACTTTATCTCACGTCAATAAACAAAATCAGTCAGATTTAATCGAAGAATTAGAGTTGTAAACTCAGATTTGGTTTTTTAACAATTCTCAAAATTGAATGTCTTATTCCTATTAGTTTTAATCTTTTCTGGTTTATGATCTTTCATTTAACTCAGATCTATAACATGTATATCATAAACTTGATTAAAACAAGAAATTACCAAAGAAATGAAGTGATAAATGAATGGACTTGGTAGATTAGCACGGACTCGATAAGGTAATCAGATTCGGTATTTGATTAAGAAAGCGTAATAATCTTTGACTTTGACTCTTTTATATATAGATACCGAAAGTAGGTCAAAATTGGGCCTTACCGAATGGGCTTTAAATACCGTATACAGTCCAATTTAAACTTTTAATTAATTGTACTTCAAACTTTGACAATTCTTTATCAACAAATTCACATGTTTATTATTCTTTCATTAAACAACATGTCTGAGTGAATTTTAAAGGTTTTGAGACTTACCGAATCTGCACTGTTTGGTTGTCAGATTCGGTATGATGCTAAAAATAACATTTATTCATGAAAAATTCAAATCTTTTTGGTTTTTAACTTTTCAAATTTTTATTAATTTTCTAAAATAAAGATTTGTACTTAGAAAAACTTTATATTATGTACAATGTACAAAACTTCAGTGATACCAATTGTTAAAATGGATTGCATACTAAGATGTATACAAGTTAAAGTGAATTTTAACAGAATAAAATAAAAGATTTTATGAATTCACTTTTGAAAATCAATTTTCTTTTCTGTTTTCTCCCTTTTTCTCCCTCTCAAAGTGTGATATATATACAGTCAAGTAAATCACCATTTTGACTTGTTCCCAAGAAAATTGAATAACTCCCCTTGAAACATGATATCAATCACTTACCTCCCCCTATCGTAGCTATTGAACTAAAAGCCCGGGAAGTTAACAGGTAAATAAAAGGCTCCCCCTTGAATGATAAAATCTAAAGCAAAAGAAATTAGTGGCTCCCCCTAGAAATTATCTACTCCCCCTAAACACAAGATCCCAGGTATAAGCTCCGACAGAACTAAGAAATTAAGTACTATACTCAACCATGCAAATTTGTTGAATCAAGAACTTTAGCCTAACTTCATCTAAAGGCTTAGTGAATATGTCGGCTAATTGTACTTTTATAGGTATGAAGTATAATTCTACATCCTCCTTTTCTACATGGTCCTTAATAAAGTGATAACGAATATCGATGTGTTTAGTCTTAGAATGCTGGACCGGATTGCTAGTAATTGCAATTGCACTCTGTGAATCATAGTATATCGGGGTCTTAGTGATCTTAAAGCCATAGTCTAGTAGTTGAGTTTGCATCCACAAAACTTGTGAACAGCAATGAGCTGCAGCAATGTACTCAGACTCGACTGTTGACAAAGAAACACAGTTTTGTTTCTTGGATGACCAACCAACTAAGCTATTTCCCAACATATGAATTGATCCAGATGTGCTTTTCCTATCAACATGGCAACCGCCATGATCCGCATCAGTATAAGCAGTTAGAGTGAAATCATATCCATGTGGATACCAGATTCCAAGATTAAGAGTACCTTTTAGGTACTGAAAAATCCTAACCACCTCTTTGGAGTGAGATTTCTTAGGGTTGGACTGAAAGCGGGCACAGACAGTTACAGCAATTGTAATGTCTGGTCGACTTGCAGTCAAATACATTAAAGAGCCAACCATGCTTCAATAAAGCGTTATATTAAAGGGTTCCCCTTTTCATCAGCGTTTAACAAAGTCCTCATTGGGGTTGATATTGTTCTCAAATTAGTCATTTTAAAACGTTTTAACATATCGTAAATGTATTTTGTTTGACTGATAAAAATACCGTTTGGTAATTGTTTGACTTATAACCCTAAGAAGAAATTGAGCTGGTCAAGCATGCTCATTTCGAATTTGTTGGCCATAAGGTCACCAAATTCTTTGCATAAGGCTGGGGACGTGGAACCAAAAATAATATCATTAACGTAAATTTAAACGAAGAGAATGTGACCATAGTTTTTACGGATGAAGAGCGTTGTATCAATCGTTCTATGAGAGAAGCCATTGTCCAGCAAATACATTGTCAAGGTCTCGTACCATGCACGCGGTGCTTGCTTTAGACCATACAAATCTTTATCCAAGTAGTAGACGTGGTTTGCATGAATAGGATCGACAAAGCCTTCCGTTTGATCAACATAAACTTCCTCTTAAAGATGACCATTCAGAAAAGCAGTTTTGACATCTATTTGAAACACCATGAACTTCATATGAGAAGCAAAATCAAGAAACAGATGAATAGCCTCAATCCTTGCAACCGGAGCAAATGTTACATCATAGTCAATACCCTCTTCTTGTCGATATCCCATGGCCACAAGACGTGCCTTATTTCTAACCACAATCCCATCAGAATCCTTCTTGTTCTTGAAAATCCACTTAACCCCTATTGGTCATTGACCCACTGGTCTTGGAACTAATTTCCACACCTTCAAACGTTCAAATTGATTTATCTCTTCTTGCATTTCTATCACCCAGTTAAGATCAACTAAAGCTTGAGCAACCGAAGTTGGTTCAATCTTACTAAGAAAGGCAGTATATAGACACAAATTCTGAGTAGCCTTTCTAGTTAAAACTAGTTCAGTAGCATCACCAATGATAAGATGAATTAGATGACTTTTAGTCCATCGGTTGTTATGTGGAAGAGGTCCTACATCGATAGCATCTAGGGAAACATCAATGTAACAACCCAACCCGTATTAAAACCGGCCCATAAAATTTTTTTCCTTTTAATACGCGTTAAATAATACTTTAGGTCCCAATTGTATTTCCATAAACATCTTTAATACAATAGAAGGTTTAATAAACCTTAAAACATTTAATACATTGATTAATTGTCCAAACGGACATACACGACCCGACTAGTTTAGTTTCCAACCAAAACCGAGCATGGTGATTTGGGACTACGTGTAACACCCTAGGCAAATCCCACATCGCCCACGAACATGAGTGATCATGGGATTATAACGTAATACTCACGCTTAAATGACACAACGCGTTTTGGGACCACAGGCAGAGCCGATGTGTGAGTACGCTGCAGTTAAGCGTGCTCGGGCGAGAGCACTACCAGGATGGGTGACCTCCTGGGAAAGTGCTTCTCGTGTGTGGTCGCCAAGAAAAAGCCGTGCACTGCGGGCAAAGCGGACAATATTGTGGTCATGTTTAAAAGTGTCAACCAAAAGGTTGGTGAGTTCATAGGTTTATCATAACAATCATTTCAATATATTAATAGACCACAAGATTTCCGTTTATATATATATGTACACTCGCAAATGTATAAAACCGTTCTGCTTATGTTGAGGCCTCAGTAACCAACCTTAACAATAATATAATAAGTCATCTTCGCAAAGATGGATACATACACTCGCAAGTGTATAAATAATTCTCGAAGTACTATACATCCGCCCACTAGCTCTTATGTCTAGTGCAGCCTACAGGATGGGGGTGTTAAGCCCGATAGATCTATCTTTAGGATTCGCGCTTACATGCTCTTATAACATGTAACTATATTACCTAGCACATCAATCTGCAGAATATCATTTTTAATCACTTGTCTCTATTTCGTAAAGCATTTATAAAAGCAGCGCATGTATTCTCAGCCCAAAAATATATATTGCAAAAGAAATTAAAAAGGGAGCAAATGAAACTCACGATACGATATTTTGTAGTAAATATGCATACAATGGAACTGAACAATGCAGAGTTGGCCTCGGATTCATGAACCTATATCAAGTATATATATTAAAACATATAATATTTATATATAACATAGTTCTTGACCTCTCAATCCTTTAAATCCCATAGTAAACTGTATAAATGCTTTATAAACTCTATTCGTTTACTTATGTGTTCATTCGATCAAATATAAACTACCTTCAAGATCTTTGCTTACTGATATGTTACATATTTTAAAATTTTCAATCTATCTTCATTGATTTATTTACTAAACCTTATATTTATTTATGAAAACATTTAATTTAATTTAATAAGACATGTGTAAGTGTATGTGTATTAGTTACTAACATATGTACTCTATACATGCTTTAAAAGTCTACTAAATTAATACATGATTAGAAACAGCGACGATTGTAAATTGTGTAGATCGTAAGATGCCTTTTCGATAACTAAGACACATTCACACTCGACCAATCTTCTTCGTTGTGATGGACCGAAAGTACTAGTAATAATAATATGTTAAAAATATAACTTTTGATTTAATCTTATTAAAATTAAATAATTAATTAAGTAACGTTCAAATATAATATTTCTTATGTTTAGTATAGTGGTGATTGTGTTCAAAACCTTTTTCACGAACAACATTTTGAATCGTTTATTTTAATTTCCAATACTACCCGATTCCGACCTCGTTAGTAAATCAGTCACTTACGATTGAGTTCGATCCGTTTTAGTTATCACCATAGGCGTAAATAAGTATATAAAGAGTAAGTAAACACTTATAAATGTGTTGGGATCGTGGGTTACCTTCTAAGATCATCACCGAATCAATTTTTAACTTCTAGAAAAATCTTTGTCATTCTCCTACTGACTCTGTCTCCGTTTCTGATTCAAAGAGTTTTTACTATAACTATGTACATATATGCACTTGGGTTGAAGGATTTAAATGGAATAAGGACTGGTATATATGTTTGTGTGATTTTTCATTGTGAGTTTCGAGTATCGATTGTATATATATCAATAATATGAATACATATTTCTAGTAGGCCTCAATTAACTGTTGGGCTCCACAAATCTCTATATATCTTAATCATCTACTATATTACTTATCAATACTTTATATAATATAGGGAATTATTAATAATGATAATCATCAATAAGAATTGTTGCTAGCATATGGTCTTGACCACATGTAGTACGTGGCTTTGCATATGTGGGTTTGTCCAGCCAAGATCTTCTTAGTTAAATAGTAGTTAAACTAGGTTCAACTAGTAGTAATGCGTAGGTTGTAATAAGGCTAGGTGAAATGTCCCGTTCTTATTGATTAAAAACGTTCCATATTAATTGATTTCGTTGCGAGGTTTTGACCTCTATATGAGACGTTTTTCAAAGACTGCATTCATTTTTAAAACAAACCATAACCTTTATTTCATAGATAAAGGTTTTAAAAAGCTTTACGTAGATTATCAAATAATGATAATCTAAAATATCCTGTTTACACACGACCATTACATAATGGTTTACAATACAAATATGTTACAACAAAATAAGTTTCTTGAATGCAGTTTTTACACAATATCATACAAGTATGGACTCCAAATCTCGTCCTTATTTAAGTATGCGACAGCAGAAGCTCTTAGTATTCACCTGAGAATAAACATGCTTTAAACGTCAACAAAAATGTTGGTGAGTTATAGGTTTAACCTATATATATCAAATCGTAACAATAGACCACAAGATTTCATATTTCAATACACATCCCATACATTGAGATAAAAATCATTCATATGGTGAACACCTGGTAACCGACAATAACAAGATGCATATATAAGAATATCCCCATCATTCCGGGACACCCTTCGGATATGATATAAATTTCGAAGTACTAAAGCATCCGGTAGTTTGGATGGGGTTTGTTAGGCCCAATAGATCTATCTTTAGGATTCGCGTCAATTAGGGTGTCTGTTCCCTAATTCTTAGATTACCAGACTTAATTAAAAAGGGGCATATTCGATTTCGATAATTCAACCATAGAATGTAGTTTCACGTACTTGTGTCTATTTTGTAAATCATTTATAAAACCTGCATGTATTCTCATCCCAAAAATATTAGATTTTAAAAGTGGGACTATAACTGACTTTCACAGATTTTTACTTCACCGGGAAGTAAGACTTGGCCACTGGTTGATTCACGAACCTATAACAATATATACATATATATCAAAGTATGTTCAAAATATATTTACAACACTTTTAATATATTTTGATGTTTTAAGTTTATTAAGTCAGCTGTCCTCGTTAGTAACCTACAACTAGTTGTCCACAGTTAGATGTACAGAAAAATAAATCGATAAATATTATCTTGAATCAATCCACGACCCAGTGTATACGTATCTCAGTATTGATCACAACTCAAACTATATATATTTTGGAATCAACCTCAACCCTGTATAGCTAACTCCAACATTCACATATAGAGTGTCTATGGTTGTTCCGAAATATATATAGATGTGTCGACATGATAGGTCGAAACATTGTATACGTGTCTATGGTATCTCAAGATTACATAATATACAATACAAGTTGATTAAGTTATGGTTGGAATAGATTTGTTACCAATTTTCACGTAGCTAAAATGAGAAAAATTATCCAATCTTGTTTTACCCATAACTTCTTCATTTTAAATCCGTTTTGAGTGAATCAAATTGCTATGGTTTCATATTGAACTCTATTTTATGAATCTAAACAGAAAAATTATAGGTTTATAGTCGAAAAAATAAGTTACAAGTCGTTTTTGTAAAGGTAGTCATTTCAGTTGAAAGAACGACGTCTAGATGACCATTTTAGAAAACATACTTCCACTTTGAGTTTAACCATAATTTTTGGATATAGTTTCATGTTCATAATAAAAATCATTTTCTCAGAATAACAACTTTTAAATCAAAGTTTATCATAGTTTTTAATTAACTAACCCAAAACAGCCCGCGGTGTTACTACGACGGCGTAAATCCGGTTTTACGGTGTTTTTCGTGTTTCCAGGTTTTAAATCATTAAGTTAGCATATCATATAGATATAGAACATGTGTTTAGTTGATTTTAAAAGTCAAGTTAGAAGGATTAACTTTTGTTTGCGAACAAGTTTAGAATTAACTAAACTATGTTCTAGTGATTACAAGTTTAAACCTTCGAATAAGATAGCTTTATATGTATGAGTCGAATGATGTTATGAACATCATTACTACCTTAATTTCCTTGGATAAACCTACTGGAAAAGAGAAAAATGGATCTAGCTTCAATGGATCCTTGGATGGCTCGAAGTTCTTGAAGCAGAATCATGACACGAAAACAAGTTCAAGTAAGATCATCACTTGAAATAAGATTGTTATAGTTATAGAAATTGAACCAAAGTTTGAATATGATTATTACCTTGTATTAGAATGATAACCTACTGTAAGAAACAAAGATTTCTTGAGGTTGGATGATCACCTTACAAGATTGGAAGTGAGCTAGCAACCTTGAAAGTATTCTTGATTTTATGAAACTAGAACTTTTGGAATTTATGAAGAACACTTAGAACTTGAAGATAGAACTTGAGAGAGATCAATTAGATGAAGAAAATTGAAGAATGAAAGTGTTTGTAGGTGTTTTTGGTCGTTGGTGTATGGATTAGATATAAAGGATATGTAATTTTGTTTTCATGTAAATAAGTCATGAATGATTACTCATATTTTTGTAATTTTATGAGATATTTCATGCTAGTTGCCAAATGATGGTTCCCACATGTGTTAGGTGACTCACATGTGCTGCTAAGAGCTGATCATTGGAGTGTATATACCAATAGTACATACATCTAAAAGCTGTGTATTGTACGAGTACGAATACGGGTGCATACGAGTAGAATTGTTGATGAAACTGAACGAGGATGTAATTGTAAGCATTTTTGTTAAGTAGAAGTATTTTGATAAGTGTATTGAAGTCTTTCAAAAGTGTATAAATACATATTAAAACACTACATGTATATACATTTTAACTGAGTCGTTAAGTCATCGTTAGTCGTTACATGTAAATGTTGTTTTGAAACCTTTATGTTAACGATCTTGTTAAATGTTGTTAACCCAATGTTTATAATATCAAAAGAGATTTTAAATTATTATATTATCATGATATTATGATGTACGAATATCTCTTAATATGATATATATACATTAAATGTCGTTACAACGATAATCGTTACACATATGTCTCGTTTCAAAATCATTAAGTTAGTAGTCTTGTTTTTACATATGTAGTTCATTGTTAATATACTTAATGATATGTTTAATTATCATAATATAATGTTAACTATATATATAACCATATATATGTCATCATATAATTTTTACAAGTTTTAACGTTCGTGAATCACCGGTCAACTTGGGTGGTCAATTGTCTATATGAAACCTATTTCAATTAATCAAGTCTTAACAAGTTTGATTGCTTAACATGTTGGAAACATTTAATCATGTAAATATCAATCTCAATTAATATATATAAACATGGAAAATTTCGGGTCACTACAGTACCTACCCGTTAAATAAATTTCGTCCCGAAATTTTAAGCTGTTGAAGGTGTTGACGAATCTTCTGGAAATAGATGCGGGTATTTCTTCTTCATCTGATCTTCACGCTCCCAGGTGAACTCGGGTCCTCTATGAGCATTCCATCGAACCTTAACAATTGGTATCTTGTTTTGCTTAAGTCTTTTAACCTCACGATCCATTATTTCGACGGGTTCTTCGATGAATTGGAGTTTTTCGTTGATTTGGATTTCATCTAACGGAATAGTGAGATCTTCTTTAGCAAAACATTTCTTCAAATTCGAGACGTGGAAAGTGTTATGTACAGCCGCGAGTTGTTGAGGTAACTCAAGTCGGTAAGCTACTGGTCCGACACGATCAATAATCTTGAATGGTCCAATATACCTTGGATTTAATTTCCCTCGTTTACCAAATCGAACAACGCCTTTCCAAGGTGCAACTTTAAGCATGACCATCTCTCCAATTTCAAATTCTATATCTTTTCTTTTAATGTCAGCGTAGCTCTTTTGTCGACTTTGGGCGGTTTTCAACCATTGTTGAATTTGGATGATCTTCTCGGTAGTTTCTTGTATAATCTCCGGACCCGTAATCTGTCTATCCCCCACTTCACTCCAACAAATCGGAGACCTGCACTTTCTACCATAAAGTGCTTCAAATGGCGCCATCTCAATGGTTGAATGGTAGCTGTTGTTGTAGGAAAATTCTGCTAATGGTAGATGTCGATCCCAACTGTTTCCGAAATCAATAACACATGCTCGTAGCATGTCTTCAAGCGTTTGTATCGTCCTTTCGCTCTGTCCATCAGTTTGTGGATGATAGGCAGTACTCATGTCTAGACGAGTTCCTAATGCTTGCTGTAATGTCTGCCAGAATCTTGAAATAAATCTGCCATCCCTATCAGAGATAATAGAGATTGGTATTCCATGTCTGGAGACGACTTCCTTCAAATACAGTCGTGCTAACTTCTCCATCTTGTCATCTTCTCTTATTGGCAGGAAGTGTGCTGATTTGGTGAGACGATCAACTATTACCCAAATAGTATCCAAACCATTTGCAGTCCTTGGCAATTTAGTGATGAAATCCATGGTAATGTTTTCCCATTTCCATTCTGGGATTTCGGGTTGTTGAAGTAGACCTGATGGTTTCTGATGCTCAGCTTTGACCTTAGAACACGTCAAACATTCTCCCACGTATTTAACAACATCGACTTCCATACCCGGCCACCAAAAATGTTTCTTGAGATCCTTGTACATCTTCCCCGTTCCAGGATGTATTGAGTATCTGGTTTTATGAGCTTCTCTAAGTACCATTTCTCTCATATCTCCAAATTTTGGTACCCAAATCCTTTCAGCCCTATACCGGGTTCCGTCTTCCCGAATATTAAGATGCTTCTCTGATCCTTTGGGTATTTCATCCTTTAAATTTCCCTCTTTTAAAACTCCTTGTTGCGCCTCCTTTATTTGAGTAGTAAGGTTATTATGAATCATTATATTCATAGATTTTACTCGAATGGGTTCTCTGTCCTTCCTGCTCAAGGCATCGGCTACCACATTTGCCTTCCCCGGGTGGTAACGAATCTCAAAGTCGTAATCATTCAATAATTCAATCCACCTACGCTGCCTCATATTCAGTTGTTTCTGATTAAATATGTGTTGAAGACTTTTGTGGTCGGTATATATAATACTTTTGACCCCATATAAGTAGTGCCTCCAAGTCTTTAATGCAAAAACAACCGCGCCTAATTCCAAATCATGCGTCGTATAATTTTGTTCGTGAATCTTCAATTGTCTAGACGCATAAGCAATCACCTTCGTTCGTTGCATTAATACACAACCGAGACCTTGCTTTGATGCGTCACAATAAATCACAAAATCATCATTCCCTTCAGGCAATGACAATATAGGTGCCGTAGTTAGCTTTTTCTTCAATAATTGAAACGCTTTCTCTTGTTCATCATTCCATTCAAATTTCTTCCCTTTATGCGTTAATGCAGTCAAGGGTTTTGCTATTCTGGAAAAGTCTTGGATGAACCTTCTGTAGTAACCAGCTAGTCCTAAAAACTGGCGTATGTGTTTCGGAGTTTTCGGGGTTTCCCACTTTTCAACAGTTTCTATCTTTGCCGGATCCACCTTAATACCTTCTTTGTTCACTATGTGACCGAGGAATTGAACTTCTTCCAACCAAAATGCACACTTTGAAAACTTAGTGTACAATTCTTCCTTCCTCAATACTTCTAACACCTTTCTCAAATGTTCACCGTGTTCTTGGTCATTCTTTGAGTAAATAAGTATGTCATCAATGAAAACAATGACAAACTTGTCAAGGTATGGTCCACACACTCGGTTCATAAGGTCCATGAACACAGCTGGTGCATTAGTTAAACCAAACGGCATGACCATAAACTCGTAATGACCGTAACGTGTTCTGAAAGCAGTCTTTGGAATATCATATTCTTTCACCCGCATTTGATGATACCTGGAACGTAAGTCAATCTTTGAATAAACAGACGAGCCTTGTAGTTGATCAAATAAGTCATCGATTCTCGGTAGTGGGTAGCGGTTCTTGATGGTAAGTTTGTTCAACTCTCGGTAGTCGATACACAACCTGAATGTACCATCTTTCTTCTTGACAAACAAAACAAGAGCTCCCCACGGTGATGTGCTTGGTCGAATGAAACCACGCTCTAAAAGTTCTTGTAATTGGCTTTGTAGTTCTTTCATCTCGCTGGGTGCGAGTCTGTAAGGAGCACGAGCTATTGGTGCAGCTCCTGGTACAAGATCTATTTGAAATTCAACGGATCGATGTGGGGGTAATCCCGGTAATTCTTTCGGAAATACATCGAGAAATTCTTTTGCAATGGGAACATCATTGATGCTCTTTTCTTCAGTTTGTACTTTCTCGACGTGTGCTAGAACAGCATAGCAACCTTTTCTTATTAGTTTTTGTGCCTTCAAATTACTAATAAGATGTAGCTTCGTGTTGCCCATTTCTCCGTACACCATTAAGGGTTTTCCTTTTTCTCGTATAATGCGAATTGCATTTTTGTAACAAACGATCTCTGCTTTCACTTCTTTCAACCAGTCCATACCGATTATCACATCAAAACTCCCTAACTCTACTGGTATCAAATCAATCTTAAATGTTTCGCTAACCAGTTTAATTTCTCGATTCCGACATATATTATCTGCTGAAATTAATTTACCATTTGCTAATTCGAGTAAAAATTTACTATCCAAAGGCGTCAATGGACAACTTAATTTAGCATAAAAATCTCTACTCATATAGCTTCTATCCGCACCCGAATCAAATAAAACGTAAGCAGATTTATTGTCAATAAGAAACGTACCCGTAACAAGCTCCGGGTCTTCCTGTGCCTCTGCCGCATTAATATTGAAAACTCTTCCGCGGCCTTGTCCATTCGTGTTCTCCTGGTTCGGGCAATTTCTAATAATGTGGCCCGGTTTTCCACATTTATAACAAACTACATTGGCATAACTTGCTCCGACACTACTTGCTCCGCCATTACTCGTTCCGACACCATTTGTTCCTTTCGTTCTATTAACCCCTGGTCCGTAGACCTCACACTTCGCCGCGCTATGACCATTTCTTTTACACTTGTTGCAAAATTTGGTGCAGAACCCTGAGTGATACTTTTCACACCTTTGGCATAGATGCTTCTGATTGTTGTTGTTGTTGTTGCGGTTATTATTGTTGTTGGGATGATTGTTGTAGTTGCTGTTGCTGTTGTTGTTGTTGTTGTTATTGTTGGGCCGTTTGTTGTAGTTGCGATTGATGTTGCGATTGTTGGGATAATTGTTGCGATTATTGTTGTAATTGCTGCTATTGTTGTATTGGTGATTCTTATCACCGTTTTCCTCCCACTTTCTTTTGACTTGCTTCACATTGGCCTCTTCAGCAGTCTGTTCTTTAATTCTTTCTTCAATCTGGTTCACTAGTTTGTGAGCCATTCTACATGCCTGTTGTATAGAGGCGGGCTCGTGTGAACTTATATCTTCTTGGATTCTTTCCGGTAATCCTTTCACAAATGCGTCGATCTTCTCTTCCTCATCTTCGAATGCTCCCGGACACAATAGGCACAATTCTGTGAATCGTCTTTCGTACGTGGTAATATCAAATCCTTGGGTTCATAACCCTCTAAGTTCTGTCTTGAGCTTATTGACCTCGGTTCTGGGACGGTACTTCTCGTTCATCAAGTGCTTGAATGCTGACCACGGTAGTGCGTACGCATCGTCTTGTCCCACTTGCTCTAGATAGGTATTCCACCATGTTAACGCAGAACCTATGAAGGTATGCGTAGCGTACTTCACTTTGTCCTCTTCAGTACACTTACTTATGGCAAACACCGATTCGACCTTCTCGGTCCACCGTTTCAATCCGATCGGTCCTTCGGTTCCATCAAATTCCAAAGGTTTGCAGGCAGTGAATTCTTTGTAGGTGCATCCTACACGATTTCCTGTACTGCTAGATCCAAGGTTATTGTTGGTATGTAGCGCAGCCTGTACTGCGGCTATGTTTGAAGCTAGAAAAGTACGGAATTCCTCTTCATTCATATTCACGGTGTGTCGAGTAGTCGGTGCCATTTCCTTCAAAATAGTCAAATGGAACAAGTTAATCATACAGAATATTAAGAGTAGTTAATAGTATTTCGTAGCATAATATGAACTCATTTATAAAAGCTTTTTCTTCATATTAGCGTTTTATAAGTTTAAATTCGGGTAGTACCTACCCGTTAAGTTCATACTTAGTAGCTAATATACAATTCAACTACTACAATTCTATATGAAAAACTGATTATAATAATATTTCGCGTTCAAACTTTTATACAATATTTTACAAACTTACAATACCGCTTATTTTACATAAAGCTTGAAATATAGCACACAATAACTTTGATACAAGATAGTTGTGAAGATAATTCTAGCTAGTACACAAGTCGTTCAGCAAAGGCAATAAAGACACGTAATTCATACGTCCAGAAACAAGTCATGCATTCTGGTTTTACTAGGACTACTTCCCATCCTTGGTCTTATGCAACATAACCGTTATGACCGTTTATAAGACAGCGTGTTGTAACGTCGTCAAAGGGACGAGGGTTACGTAATGTCCAACAGTCCTGTAATAATCTAAAAACCTCATTTCTTACCCCAATTACCGACTCCGTCACTTGTGGAAACGTTTTGTTTAATAGTTGTAGCCCGATGTTCTTGTTCTCACTTTGGTGAGAAGCGAACATTACTAATCCGTAAGCATAACATGCTTCTTTATGTTGCATGTTAGCCGCTTTTTCTAAATCACGAAGTCCAATATTCGGATATATTGAGTCAAAATAATTTCTTAACCCGTTGCGTAAAATAGCATTTGGGTTCCCCGCAATATATGCGTCAAAGTAAACACATCGTAACTTATGGGTTTCCCAATGTGATATCCCCCATCTTTCAAACGAAAGTCTCTTATAAACCAAGACATTCTTGGAACGTTCTTCGAATGTCTTACAAACTGATCTCGCCTTAAATAGTTGTGCCGAGGAATTCTGGCCGACTCTAGACAAGATTTCATCAATCATGTCTCCGGGTAGGTCTCTTAAAATATTGGGTTGTCTATCCATTTTGGGTTTTTAAACTGTAAAATAGACAAGAGTTAGATTCATAAAAAAATACTTATTAATACAAGCAATTTTTACATATATCATAAAGCATAAGAACACTATATTACATATATTACACCACACGAATACAACTATCTTATTCCGATTCGCTCGTTTCTTCTTCTTCGGTTTTGGTTCGTTTTGCCAAGTTTCTAGGGATATATGATGTTCCCCTAATACGAGCCGTAATTTTCCACATTGGTTTAGAAAAACCCGGTGGTTTAGAGGTTCCCGGGTCATTGTTAAAACTTAAGGACTTCGGGGGTTGACGATACATATAAAGTTCATCGGGGTTGGAATTAGATTTCTCTATTTTTATGCCCTTTCCCTTATTATTTTCTTTTGCCTTTTTAAATTCAGTTGGGGTAATTTCTATAACATCATCGGAATTCTTGTCGGAATCTGATTCATCGGAGAATTGGTAATCCTCCCAATATTTTGCTTCCTTGGCGGAAACACCATTGACCATAATTAACCTTGGTCGGTTGGTTGAGGATTTTCTTTTACTTAACCGTTTTATTATTTCCCCCACCGGTTCTATTTCTTCATCCGGTTCCGATTCTTCTTCCGGTTCCGATTCTTCTTCCGGTTCCGACTCTTCTTCCGGTTCCTCTTCGGGAACTTGTGAATCAGTCCACGAATCATTCCAATTTACATTTGACTCTTCATTATTATTAGGTGAGTCAATGGGACTTGTTCTAGAGGTAGACATCTATCACATAATATCAAACGCGTTAAGAGATTAATATATCACATAATATTCACATGTTAAAAATATATAGTTTCCAACAAAATTTGTTAAGCAATCATTTTTCAAGTAAACACGGTCGAAGTCTAGACTCACTAATGCATCCTAACAAACTCGATAAGACACACTAGTGCAAATTCTCTGGTTCTCTAAGACCAACGCTCGGATACCAACTGAAATGTCCCGTTCTTATTGATTAAAAACGCTCCATATTAACTGATTTCGTTGCGAGGTTTTGACCTCTATATGAGACGTTTTTCAAAGACTGCATTCATTTTTAAAACAAACCATAACCTTTATTTCATAGATAAAGGTTTTAAAAAGCTTTACGTAGATTATCAAATAATGATAATCTAAAATATCCTGTTTACACACGACCATTACATAATGGTTTACAATACAAATATGTTACAACAAAATAAGTTTCTTGAATGCAGTTTTTACACAATATCATACAAGTATGGACTCCAAATCTCGTCCTTATTTAAGTATGCGACAGCGGAAGCTCTTAGTATTCACCTGAGAATAAACATGCTTTAAACGTCAACAAAAATGTTGGTGAGTTATAGGTTTAACCTATATATATCAAATCGTAACAATAGACCACAAGATTTCATATTTCAATACACATCCCATACATAGAGATAAAAATCATTCATATGGTGAACACCTGGTAACCGACAATAACAAGATGCATAT